>NW_012130116.1:463795-477294 GCF_000143395.1 Atta cephalotes | reverse complement strand
AACTAAAAGTATGATGTATTTTTTCATTAATAGAGTTAATGAATTAATGAAATTATTTTCAATTAGAATAATGCTGTTGATAACATTCTTCCAGTATAGAAGAGAAGTTTTTTTATTTATAATTTAGAACCTCATAGTACCAATCGTACAAAAAGTTTTTTTATCCAAATAACCCGTTGCTCTAATCGAAAGTTAAATTCATGTTTATATCAACACCAACACCGTAATAATTATACTTTTAATAACCATGATATTAAATCCTTATATTTTTAAAAATATTATAGATAATGATTCAAATTATATTAATTTGTCGATTATTTTCTGTTTCGACAAAATCACACAAATTTTCATGAAAACATCTGAGACAAATGTACACTAGAAAAAGATCTGGTTATATTAATTAGAATTCTAGTTGAAAATGGACAAATGAAAATTTTCTATTATACGCCTATCATAATTCTAGTTGAGCTAATCAGAATTCTGATTGATGTAATCAGAATTTTCTGGTTCGTTCATTTTCAATCAGAAATTCTCATTACATCGAATACTTGAGGAAAAAAGCGTAGAAAACACTGCGCTACGCCACTGGCATCCGCTATGACGCGAGAGGTGCGTATCCAACGGGCGCGTGTCTCAGCTTCTACACGGAACAGGATACGCACGGGCACGCATCCCAGGGAACGCCACGCATCTCACCCGCGGCGCCGTATCGATTTTCGAATTAGTCGCTCGAGAAAATTTTACTACGGCGCCAAAGAGAGGCGCTAATCGACAGCGATACGCTCACGCGATCATCATCGCGAGGGACGCACGGTTTAACACGCGTTCTCGCTTTATTCGAATTTCTAGTTTCTCCATTATTTATCTGTAGCGGTCGATTCACCGTGCGATTCACGCGGAGCGCGAAATTTACGGTAATGACACTATAAAATCGTGTCCGCAAGCGCGTAGGTCGACACGTGGAGATCGTTTTTATTGCCGTCGGTAGGGCATCAAGTGCGATAGCGTTTTTGCTTCTTCTTCGATAGCGGGATTTCAATACAACAGCCATGTCGCTATTTTCTTCATTTTACAATCGTATACGTCGTGTACGACGATCTCACGAAATAGATTTTATACTTTTGAATAAATAGTCCACATTTCTTTTTACGTATAGATTTTTAAATCTCATTTTATATTAAATTTATTCTGAGCTAAATTTCGTTTATTAATTAAATTATTAAAGTTCATGAATTATAAACGATGCAGAATTTAGAAGTTTTTGTGAATTGAACATTACAAATGTTAATTTTAAAAACTGTAAGATTAAATCTGATTATTTGATAAATAAATCTTCTTATTCGTTTCAATCTTTCAAATTTATTTTTCTTTAATAAAATTAAATATTTAAACTTGAATGTTTAAATCGAAGAGAGTAAAATGCAAAATCTAAGGAATCGTTTTAACATGTAAAAAAATGTTTTAACATGTAATATTTTTAACATGTAAAAACATACGCCTTTATCGCTGAAAAATACCTTGAAAAAATCTTCTTACGTTATTCGACTTACAACGTAAACATTAAAGTACTTTTCATTATCAAATATACTTCAAATTGATATATGATGGTCCAAATATGAAGGAAATACGACACAGGTAAACAAGAGAAACCAAGTTAAACTGCTGCTCATTTACGTTGCATCTAATTAACAAGTTCTATATGATTGTTATAATGTAAGTGCAATTTAGCAGATTGTACAGGTAGCCTGCGTCTCGTAGTTTTGGCTTTTCGGCCCTTAAAATAACGAAATTGCACGCTGCGGCCAATACGGTATATACGTCGATGCGGCCGCGGCGGCGGTGATACCGCCTCCTCGAAAACCGGTCCTGCTGCCGCCGCCGCTGCCCGCTGTCGATTTCGCTTGGCGAACACACGATCGCCATCTTGGATCTGGCGAGGATGACGTCATTGGTACGGGGCACGGTCGCTTTATTCACTGCCGCTTACGCGCCTCGCATAGGTGCGGATGTTATATGTGATATGCGCGTTCCTCGCTGGGGAAATTGTACTGGAAAATCGGCCAACTAATTAAGTGATTCTGATTCTAAATTTGTAGAGGAATAAAACTTGACCCGTAATAATTAAACATGAATTAAAATACACTCTCCCTCGCTTTTGTAGTTCATAAAAATATCTCTTTTTCTGCAAAACAACTTTCTGAACTTTCTTTATATTCGGATTAATTTTAATAAAGAATCGAGAGACACAGAAGGTTGTTATTGTTAACAATATTACATTTGTAAATGATTAATTTTTTTTTAATCGCTAATGTAAATAATATCGATGTGCAATATATTGAGAAATTTTATAATTTATTAATAATGCACAAGGTGTATTCAATCATTGTATTCAATCGCGATATTCACATATATATACTTTTATATACGGAATACTGCATAACTAAAAATCTTTGTGTTGCTGATTTTTTGTTTCTTCTTTTAACTATCTATCGATGATACAGGTAAAAGAAACCAAATTAAACTGCTGCTAATTTACGTTGCACAATTAATAAAATTTTATTCAGTTTCTAAGATTTGAGAGGCGATAATTGGTAGAAAATTACTCTTTATACTACTTTAAAATTTTTTAATTACGAAATTAATGCTCATGAAAGACTGAAACGATTGTTTCGATTTGAAATTTATTTTATAATTTATTTTATAATATAAGAATATAAATCGCGTATTCAATTATCTTAAAAATGATCAATGTTTTAACTTTTCTATTCTTCATATTAGGTATAACACTTTTATTGAAGTCAATGATAAAATAAAATTTAATTTTAATTCTCGCACACATACTCTTATTGAAATTAATTTTACTTCAAAGCAAGTATGTATACGAATCATTAATAGGTATGATAGTAGATTGATTTTAATGTCGATAAATGCAGACTAGAAATCGCGGCAGACGCAATCGTGGATAATTGATTCAACAAGGATACAACTTCGCCACTGTGAGATCCGTAAGCTTGATAGGCAGATTCCCATGACGTATAATATAGATGTTCGTGAGTAAAGTATTTGCGATGAAATTATTAAGTGCGCGGAGGCGCGTGCGACCGTTGCGATTCGCATGTAATAGTGACTTTCTGCGTATAAGCACCGTAAAAGATTTTAATAGCATATCATTAATATGAATTTAAAAAATTGCACAGAAAATGGCCACTGTGCACGTTGCGCTCGCGGTAATAAATATTTTTCCCTTTGGCGACTATTATGTGAATCTTATCAATAGCTTATGTTTCATAATTCCCAGCTCACATTCCCTCTGCTTGTCGTACGCAATCCGACGGAAACTGCAAGTTCTGCGTTAGACTTATGTTAATCGTATACTTGCAATGCATTAATATATGTTATTATATATCGTACGTTATTTCTCGTTTTTGCTGTACAGTGACCTATTTGCAAATGCAAAAATATGGAAAACTATCTTTCTGCGACCAAGATAATTTTACATGTTTCTCATTTCAAAATTTATGCTTCAGTATGGGGAAGGGATGGACATAATCTTATTTCCGTAGACTTTATTATTATTTACTATAGAATATATGCAAAATGATAATAAATTTCATGATTTTTGTAATAATAAATTTATTATATCATATTTTAATAGGACGTAATTGAAATGAAAGATAATAATCGACATTATGATAAAAGATTATTGATGATAGATTTCGTTTTATTTATATAATCGTATTATATAAAATAAGTTAGAGCAAATTTATTATTACAAAAATTTCATGAGATTTATTATCATTTTGTCACATATATTCTATAGTAAATTTTATAATGATTTATAAAAAAATATTGTTAGCTTTAAGACGATAACTTCTTAATAATTAAATCTTCAATCACTTTCGAGAAAGCTGTTACAAGTGCACACATAACAATTTTATATAAATGTATATTTGATACTAGATAAAAAAAAATATATCTATGCTACAATTTGTTTTAATTAATTTTACATATTTGACACACTTCACACAATATATGTGTGCAAGAGGATGATTGAATTTTGTGTTTTACTTTCGTTTTAAATATGTCAGTCAATCGAAAATTATTAGACGTCAGAACTTTTTGCTCGAAATCTATTCGATTTCTAGAGGTAACTTGTTCAATTCGTAATTGGTGGTCGCAAAAATGCGATCTATTTTCTTTCTATACACACATCATACTACGTCCCTGACGCAGCAGCTTTGCAACCATTCACTTCGAGCTAGAACACACTTTCGCAATAGCAAAAGTGTGATTGCTATAATTCCCAGCTGCAACGAGACAGCATAGTCCACAGCTGTCCCTCTGATATTTCGGTTTTCTTTTCTCCTATCTGATTCCGTTTGTATATCCGTTTCTCTGACGCACACGACAAGGCGCGAGACAAGATCGGCGCGATCGTTATGCACGGTATATCGTTGATACACGACCGGCTAGAAGGACAATAGAATAGTGTTTCAGCCCTTTCAAGTGATTTTTACTGCTTTCAAGAAATAACTTTCAAGTGATAACTTGCTATATTTGTTTTATTGTCGGCGTACTTATTATTCTGAAAAACGATACATAATTCATGCTCTGATTGTATCTGTCCTCTCGCTTTCAAAGAATCGCAAATATAACAAGCTTTTATATTTATTCTACAAAGCGTTACAAACGTGCTTATTATTGCTGCAAAGATCAATAGTGGGCAATATCCTGATTTCAATGTTTTTGCCCCTTTAGGAAGAAAATGTTTCAAATGGTCTATTGTCTATTTTATTAATCGTCATTATTGGTAACGATATATAAAAATCAGGGGGGGGGGGGGGAGGTTAATGATAACTTCCTAACCGTATTAAGTAATTTTTGAGAAAACTGGCTGCAAGACGATTAACGAATAACGATTTTTAATATATATTTTTTATTTGATAGTAAAAAAAAGTTTCATTTGTACTGTATATTTGTTTTAATTAATTTTTACATATTTGATATACTTGACGTAACAAACAGTGATAAATATAGTGATAATTGAAATGAACTTATATACATAAAATTTATTTTTTAATTTACTACAATTGATTATAATTAAAAATAACTATTAAAAATATGATAAAAAGATATAATATGTATTATCATCATTTTCTTTTATAATGTCGTTTTTCTTATTTTCTTTTTTTAACATGGCAACGCATTACTACATTTTTTTCGAGCATATTTACAGGAATATTTCGATATTACATTATATTTATTCAAAACTACATGCAAGAAATTGTGCATTGTTATGCATCACAGAGTGCATCTTCGCGTGTCATTCCTTTTTTGCCGCGAGTGGAAGAAGTTGTAGGCTGTTTCGCGATTCTGGAAAAAGGAAACTGCAATTTACTCACTCAGAATAATCCGTGTTATTTCCGTTTCTCTTTTTTATTCTTCTTAATCTGTTATTCCGTCCTTTTGTTTTTCCGCATGGATACAGCGGATTCTTCTCAATTATATTTTATTATTTTTACATCTACTATTTTATCATCTACTATTTTGTCAGAACAATTTTCATTTATATCTCCGTCTCAAATCAAGTTTACAAATATGTTTTTGTCTTGCGTATTAATTTAATAATAGGAAATAATTTATTCTCTGAGATATTTCATCGTTTATAATAACATGATTATAACGCAGCAAAATCATTCTTAATTTAAGATCGCTATTTTAACTTTCTGCGTACTTCAAATAAATAAAAGATTAAATATTGAATATCGATTATCCATTTGTCATTTGAAATTCAGTATTTAATCCCTTCGTGAGATCAGAAAGATCCAGCTTCTCGCGATTGAAGCAATAATTTCTCGTTTCATGTTAATTAATCCGATATTTTAGCTGGAATACCTGCTTAAAAGGAAAAATCGAATTCTGTAAGCCCGTATCGTCAAGAGCGACTAAGCAAAAAGACTCTACAGCGCACACTCGCAGTGAACAAACTACGGTATAATTCTTGGTTCGCCTCTCGGTCCTTTAATCTGCCGGTTACGTTTATCCTCCTACTTTTCGTGCGTCCAGCGATGCGCGACAAACGCAATCGCGCGCGCGCTCGTGCATACACACGCGTGTGCGACAGCGTGCAAGGGCACACGCACGTGCGCGCGCGCGCGCGCGCGGCCAGTGAAAGTCGAGACTTTGCGCACGGCTTTTGCGCAACGAGATCGTTGTTGTCTCCATCGGATACTGGTTCGACTTTAAAAGGCTCGATCGCAGAAAGGTATCGAGACATTCGGCGTGACTGGACGTTAACGTCATACCTTGCTTCTAAGAATGAGACACGAAGGAAGTTCGCGCTAAGCATCTCGTAATCGAGTGAAAAAAAAATAGTGAGAAGAGATGCTAGAAATGGACTTAGCAAGCTGAATCGATGTCTATTTTTGTCTTAATTTTTTTTACATAAAGTGGAAATTATCTATCTATATTGTTTTGTAATTAATGCTATGTTTAGTGATCACAATAAAGAGAACACAATAAAATTAACAGAATTGAAAAACAAAAAAAAATATTTAGAAATCTTTGCAATTAAACGTCGATATTTCTTGTAACATTATATAACGCACATAAGCATGTTTAATTTCTATTCGCACAAAGTGAGACATAATTTTATGCATGTTTAGATATTTATGTGAATATGCATAATTACTTTTTTCTAGATATGTTAATGTCATTGTCTTATTTTGCATTGTCAACAAAAAAATTTAAAGTGAATCGTTTTAAAGGTAAAAAGATAAACAGCTATTCTGCTTTTCAAATGATTTCAAAATGAATTATGTTCTTGTTTAACCTTGACATTTTTAAAATACTTTTATACTTTCTTATTTTTATATTCATATTTATTTTCATTTCTATATTTTTTCTGCTACATTTAAACGTGAACCTGTCAAAGTATGGTAAACAAAATTTATAGATACTCTTTAGACGTTTATGAAAGCAAACGCCTAATAATAAATATTACTGACTTTCGAATTGTAGCGACAATCATTTTTTTTAATTTTGTGTATTTTCTTCATTACGCTTTAAAAAAATCACAATTTTTCTTCCCAAAATACGTGATGCTTTCATAAAAGAAAAAAAAAAGAAAAATTGCAATAATGTCGAGGTCGAAGTTGTGAAATGATTACGTCTCTCTTGCTTTTTTTCATCATTTTGTTTCTCTGATGTCGTTTCGCATCGTTGCTATCATGTGTCTGCCATAATATACGAGTCCTTCCATCTATCTTCAAAAAGAGATTCTTGCTAGCGAATATCAAACATAAATCTGTCATCCCTTTTTCTCTTTGTTTTTCTGTTTCTTCTTTCATCTCTACGTTTCTGTTTTTGTAGTACAAGGTATCCGACGTGATGGAACGCACCTATCCTTTCCATTCCGTGTGGAATCGTCACCGCCCTGATGATACTTTTATGTAATAGTTCCGCGGAAAAGTATAAGTCACCCTGCTGCAGCACGACATCCGTGAGTAATCCCGTCAGCGACGTGTTTACAAGCACATGAGAAAAGTTTTGTCATCGTTTCCTAGCAGAAATAAACTCGAACAACGTAGACCTTCAATTATTTAAATAGCTCTTGAGAATTATTTTAAGAGGAAAAGCGATGATTAATACGCACGCGTGATTTATTTCACTCAAAAAAAGTGATATTGCAGAAAATTATTTAAGTACGAAAAAATAGCTAAAAAATAGACAAATTTTTAGCAAGTACTACGATATTAGATATATATATATTGCATCTAATCATATAGATGACAGAGATAGAATTTAGATTTGTGCTATAAATTCTATGCGTATGATAAATAATTTTCTATCAAATACAAAAATAGCAATAATTTTAGCTGGAACAGCAAAATATTTTTTTTGCATGTTGGATGCAAATTGTAAATCGAGGGATCAATCAATTTTCACAGTCTTACATTTGACGCTTTTAAACTGATTATTGTATTTCTTATCTCAGCGTTCATCACAGGCGTACGTATGATTATATTTAGTTAAAAATTTTTTAAAGAAAAGTTCTTATTGCTTACTTCTAAAAGATGCATTACGTTATTTTGAAATAGTAGTATTTCACTCGACTGATTAGTTTGAGAAAGTTCCTCCACATTTACATAAATGCATTTGTATAGAGAAAGTCTCGTTAAATATTTGCAGTGAATACTTGTTAAGTTAATTCGCATTTCTTTTTTCTTTTAATAATATTTTTTAAATTTATCTCCTCTCGAATTGTTTTCGCACAAACTTTAAGTAATTATATATTATATAAATAACATATTATATAAATAACAAAATTATAAATCTTTTATCGAGACATTTTAATAAAAAAATTTATTTTTACATAACATCTTTCAGAACGTGTTTTATTAAGATATTTTATACAATACGCAGCTCTTGTATTATATAAATATAATTTCTTGTTACTTAAAATGAAATAGAAAAGAGAAATAACTTTTTAAACAATTTTATAAAAATCTTTTTTAGATTCATTTTATAATTTTATTTTTATACACTAATAAAAATTTGTAGCTGTTTTTAATTAGTTAATTAGACGTCTAAACTTTCAGATGATACAGAATGTTTCTGTCCGAGAAAGAAACAATATATTTTCTTCTCACAAATTTTCTTGAAAAGATCTATCTAGAATTTTACTTTTTTTTAAATATAACAATAATAAAATTTGAAATAATAATAAAATAGTAATAAAATTCTTAATTTTAATTTTTTAATGTAAGGGTTCAACAATTTTATATATTTTAATAATTAAATCTGAAAGTTAAAATAAAAATTTATTTAAAATTTACTAAATTAAAATTACTACTTAACATTCCAGGAATTTTATCTACGTTCGCATTTAATAAAATTTAAATCTCTTTGCATCTCTAATATATATATATATATATATATATATATATATATATATCCACAATTACCGAGGATACTGTATATCATCCGCTTTACATTCCGCCAATAAAGCGATGTGATGCAGGATCGCGTTGGCGTTATCGCGTGGGACATCTCTCGATCTGACCATCATCGAAAGCCTTCGTGAATTCTTTCGCTGATGATCCTCATTATATCGCGAAGTACGGGAACATACGCGCGGCTTACACGAATATATTCAAGCCATGTATCCACGCAAAGCCGTAATTGGTACAGCGATCACGTGCCATTGCCCGAAACAATGTCGATGCATGATGCTTGACTTAAAAAAAAAAATGGTCGACGAGAGTCAACAAATGTATATGTGTACGTGACTACGCGTATGTGTTTATATGACAGGAAGTGGCCAAGGTTGGCGACGCACACGTATTCTATTGTAGAATCGATTACATCAAACTGTCTCAGTAGAGAAAAGTGGGCCGGATGATATAAAAAGTTACATTAAATTTGACATTGTAACTTCAAAAGTTTACAGCTTTTTTTCTCTCGCCGTTTTCGCGATTGCATATTTTGAAAACAGTGCCAGCACGCTTTTTGCGCTAATGATAGTGAAGTAAAGTTTGATCTAGCCAGGATTTCTTAAGCGTCTCATCATAAATCTTTTGATATCTTTTAATCTTACTCTTCATCTATCTTCACCGAGCATCTTTTTCTTTTTACGTTTAGCTAGAGTGCATTCTCAACCGCAATTATAGAGTACAGCCTAATGAAACTCGCCCTGAAGGCCATAAAGAATGCTGGAGTGCACGTTAGAAACGCAGAATGTAATAACGATAAGGTGTTAACTGTGTATTTCCGATAATGTGTTTCGGTGGTAAAAAAAAAAGATCATGTTTTTAATTACTCCGAATAAGGAAACTGCTAAAACACGCAACATAGCGATACGGTTCGATGGTTTTAGATCAATTAATCCTCGCGGCAGAAGTTCCTGCTCTCTCTCTGACTTATGATTCGTGATAGTTCATCCATAAAATAATAGACTGAATTATTGATGAAATTCCAAAACCGGACTGACAGCCCCCTCGAGATTATATTCAGACGAAGCGTAAAAACGGAGCATCACAGCCTCCTTCCCCATTCATTTCCTATTGATTACGTGGGATGACCTCAAATTCGCACACTTATATCATGTAAGATGTCATGTTATGTTGTGTCGCGAGTTTGTACTCATCATGTATTATCAGCCATCAATCGCGGTCTTTTATACGCACGCGTCTCATCCGCGACATCCGCATATTTCACGCTCCGTTCGAGATATAACTTTCACTAAATAATCTCCGTAATGTTACTTCGGTTATTTCAGGACAGCGCGCCATGCGTCAACCTTAAATCTTACGAGGGACGAGGATCGGGACGGGATCTGCAATCAGTGAGCGGCTAAAACGTTGAAGGTACGTCTGGATATCTCGATTAAGTTACTTCGATTCGTAGATAATTAATTTTTAAGTACATTTAAGTTGCTACATTCATAAAGGAATTTTAACGTCTGAAATCGATCTCGAATAACTCCTGGAATAAATTGTCAATCTCAGGAAAAAGAGACATTGAATCTCAAGAGTATAAATGTTGAAAGCAAACTCCAGATGAAAGCAAACTTTTTAGTAAGAGCGGAACGAAGAGCGACTTTCAGTTAGCCTCGCGTCTACCTGCGCGAGTTATTCAAGGCTCAAAATATAAATTCTCTATAAAGAGTCTCCATAAATTTATTCGCATTATAATCTGTAAATATTTTATTTCTTTTGTATAAATCCTGATATTTAAATAGATGCAGGAATCCGAGCTAATCACCGTTATAGCGTGGCTAACGGGCTGTCATCGTGTTCATTCTTGGGACGCGTCGGGTCTGGCAAAACATCCGTCGCGTTTCATAGAAAATTCGCGTTCGAGGACTTCCAGGATAAACAACGATACCACGGCGCGGCGGTTAGTGTAACCGGGTATTTTGTTACCACGTACCACCACGCGAGTGCAAACGGCTGAGTCTAACGGTGTAGCTGGTCCGGCAGCGCATCGAAGCGTGCCCGAGAGATTCTCCTTCGTTCGCGGTCCTGCATCACGATTTGCCGCAGTCATCGTTAGACGCATCGCGAGAGTGGGATCTGACGAAGAGGAAAAGACGTGGAACGACCACGGAACGTTTCCCTATAACGATTTTTCTCGCGCCTTTTCCCCGCTTCTCATTTCCGCCGACGCACAATATGCGCAAAAATAATGAACGCACCAGCCAGGATACCTTTTTATCCTGGAGAAGAAATTAATTCGGTCTTGGGGAATTACATCGACACGGTGGCGTACGGAAAGTTAAGCTTATACATCTACATAATTTACAAACCGCAAAACATAAGAACACGCAACACGCAGAACGATGTACATTCTAAACAATAACGGTGTTTATATAACTCACTGTGTTGTTGTTGATATTAATGTAATATATCAATATGATGTGAATTTAATATCATGGATTTTAAATCCATAATGTTGATATAAACATCAGAGGTATATAATGAAATCCACACCATGTTTGATGTTTATATTAATTAACACCAGCACAATAGAATTATGTAGATACCGCATGGGGGTTAAATTCACACCGATATTTTTTAGAATGTATTACGTAAAATACACGCAGATAAAAATCATACGTAATGAATAAATTGTAACAGCGGTGACATTCTAAAGCGTTGATATTTTAATTTCGGATTGATATTTTAAAATCGAGTTAGAGAAATTCTTATTATGCGTTTGATATTTTCCATATCGGAAATTTATAAAAAGGATTCTGATAAATGAGAAAATATAAAATTCATTCCGGCTACAATTCTGTCATTGATTAATGCAGTCGCCGTAGCGTAAAAGTTAACGTAACAAAGTCTATATGTGGATATCGCAAAACACAAATCTTCATTTTGCGTTCATTTTACGAATTATGTTTTGCGATTTGTGAATTATATAAAGATAGAACTTTTGATTTAGCGACGCGCGTCTCTCGCGTGTTAAAAGGATTCCATTTTGCAATCGCATGACGCATTAATGTGCGGTGTTATAATAGTAAGTGAACTATGGAGTTATTATCCAGTTAAATCGACAATTTAGCTTATTGTTGAGGCATAATGCCGCTAGAAAATTTCTTACGGCTTTTTTTTTTCACTGGACACGGTAGTCGACTGCATGAGAAAGCGTCGAGATTGCGCCAGCGGAAGACCGGATATCAATCGCATCTTTTTTAATGGTCTCGCTGCTGAGCGGATAATGGCTGTGCCAAACGTATCTCAACATCTCACTGTGACGTGAAAGGGTTGAGGTTGATGGATAAACACGATAGAGTCGCAATAAAATCCCGCACGTTGCATCGGAATGCAAGCGAGTTGTTGCAGAAAGGGCATGACTCAACTTTTCTACGAAAATAAGTTCTATCAGAGGGGAACACTATACCGTTAGGGTAGCCTCGGCGATTCGCGCAGGAAAACCTCGAGTCGCTTAAGACAAGGCTCTTCTACGCAATTTCATTCTTAATTATTTTTGATCTGGAAAGCGACGTAAACAGTCTCGTAAGAATATCTTTTGCCCTTGAAAAATTTATTTCTTACGATATAATAACTATTGTATATTAGTATTGATTACATAATTAATAATTAAAACTGATCACGTCTTTTCACAATGATTATATAAATCTCACTTGATTACTTCTATTAAAATTTTATTTTTTTGAATACTTTGCTGTCTAGAAATAACTATCAAGATATATTTGTTTCAATATATTATGATAAAAAAAGTAAAATAAAAAATAAAAGATAAAAGTAGAAGACATAAGTTTTCTATCTCTATACCTTTGCAAATTTTATGATATTAGAATAAAAATAAAACTGAATAAAAATTAAACAGAAATATTTTTCCATGGAGAATATTTTAAGGAAAATATGAAAATTTTGTTCTCATTGCATCTGTTTTGTTTACTTTACCTTTAAATCGTGTGATTCTTGTTGCGTGCTTATTGTTCATATAATTTTTCTGCAACGTGTAAAGATATAGATAATTTGTGTTCTTAGTTAGGGATTCATTCTTACATTCCCATAGAATTAAAGACATGATTGAAGCTTTACTAATAGGACTGTTATTTTCAATTTCGAGATGCCGTCGAAGACAAACGTTCGAGGAGGACGAGAATAATTAAGAATCATAAAATTATTTGCGTAATGAGTTTCTTAAAGCATCGTACGAATATACCTCGTTTCTCAGCAGCCACGGGAGGTTGGAAAATGTAATATTACTGAAGGGATTATAATATGATTCAGCGCGCGCTTGCTATACGGCATTAAGAGATTTTTTTTTCTTTTCTTCGACTTTTTACACACACATACAAACATAGACATATATATATATATATATATATATATATATATATATAGAGAGAGAGAGAGAGAGAGAGAGAGAGAGAGAGAGAGAATATAATAATAACTATACTACGTACGTAGTACGTAATTAATTAATTAACGTACGTAACTTACGTACGAGTAGACGTAACG
>NW_012130116.1:439955-463673 GCF_000143395.1 Atta cephalotes | reverse complement strand
TAGTAGTAGTAGTAGANATATGGTANATTAGNGAGAGAGAGAGAGAGAATATATATAAAACATCTCGTATGCGATATATTAAGCACATGCAAGATGGCACGAGCGGATAATATCGAAGTGATACATCGCCAATTAAATCGCACGATGTTATTTCCTATTAACTGTTCTTTTTTCATCTGCATAGCGCATCAATTAAATAATTAAGTAAGCGCGCGATCCGCTGCAGCACGTTCGGAGAAAGAAAATGCAGGAAGCAGGAAACGCTACAATTGCCATGGGATTCTTCTGTGATTTCTCGCGCGTTACTTTCCGCGTGTTCACAATTGAAGACTCAGGTTCTCTCCGAAATGACTAGGAAACTGTAAAGTCTTAACGAGCCTTAACAAACTGCTCTTCGAAAGCCTGCCATTTGTGATTTTACAGAACAATTCGAGGCGATTATTATAATATGTCACCTGATAAGAATAAGTACAAAAGAGATATATAGAAAAAAATTAAATAAACGTTTTCATCATAATAAATTGTTGAACACATGATATTTAATAAATTAAGATTTTTTTTTATTGAAGATATTTTGAAGAACTTGCTTGGTAATTAGATTTCTTCTAAAAATGTATCAATTTTTTGTTTCTTTTTCAAATATATTAAGAATATTTATTCAGAAGGAATTTTATTTATTTATACAAAATTATTAATTTTTAATTAGTTATATTAAATTACAAAAGTTGGAATATTTTCTTGAATTTTTAAATCTTTTTTTGAATCTTTAAATTTATTGAATAATTCATCAATAGAAATAAAAGTCAATAAATATGAGATGGCCTGTATTTTTTGTTATTCTTTCTTATTATAAATATTAAACACCCATCATACGTTTCAAAGCATTTTGTTAATCGTTTTTGATTTCGATATAGTTTATATATAGCAGATCCATCGTTAATTAATGTAACTATTTCTATTGAACGCGAATCTGGCATTAATAAATGGCCCATTCTATCCGTTACTTTAATCGATTACTCTTGAATTATGCACTCACCGCAATTTAAGCCTATAGCAAGTTTTATTTTGAGAACAAGGATGAGTAGCGGCATAAATAACCCGAATCTATTTTTACTTTTTACTAACGATTGATAGCCAGTTCAGACATTTAAGCTATCGTTCTGCATATTTATAACGCGATAATGTTCCTTCGAACTACGTCTTTCACTTTCACGTGTTGTTTTATCCTTTTTTACACAAAGTGTTTCACAACCATTCTATTCATCACGATATTCTAATAACATATTTAATAAATTAAGAATTAAAGACAAAGATTTTAATATGAAAATATCAAGATGTTGTCATTACAATTGTGCTCGAGTTATAAACAAATAATAAGTTAATTAATATTATCATGTAGAGAGTTTATACTTTCAATGCATCGTATCTCACATTTCAATTCGTTTCAAATAATAAGATAGAAGAAGGTTAAATGGTATCTGATTGCGACTGATATTGGACGAAGCTTGTTTAAAATTTTAAACGCGTGATGCAGCATTTATCAAGCCATTAATACTTGCCAAGTCCATTTCCACGATGAGAATCGGAATTTCTCCATATCAAGGAAGAACATGAAAGAATTTAAATGAAAATTTTAAACTCTAAAATATTGTATTTTAGCTGTTCTATTATTATTTTTTTCTCTTTTTTTTGTTTTTCATTATTTATTCATATTGCAAACAAACAAATTTAATTAAAGTACCTTTGGTAAATTATCCAAATATCTAATAATAGTTAATATATTATGCCTTTATGGTATTCAATAATATTTCCTGAAAAAAAAAATTGTGCAATATGTTTAGCAAAAACGGATGATATTTTTATCAATAGAAAATTACTTTATCTTGTTTCCATTTTTTATCGAGTTTATTGAATTTGAAATATTTCATAACATAAGTTTATGAAATATTTCATAACATAAGTTTTAGAATTAAATGTAGTGCTAAATATCTGTTTTACAGTATATTTATTATAAAAAAGTAATGACTGTGTTATGAAAGTATATATCATATTTGTAATATATTTTTATATTTCTGATTATGTATATACATTTTACGTATATCCGATAAACTTTTTCACAGATCCATTATCTCGATTTCAAAGAATATAAAATACGTTACTCACCGATACAATACGCACAACAGAATTATAACGCTACATTGATCTGTAAAGAACAAATACGTCTAAATTAAAATACAGCTTCGAAAATAACCAATATTTCAGGAAATAATTGCATAAGCAATCACGTATAAAGCAGTCATAAATAATTAAATCCGTCAGTAAGACAAATGAAATAATAAATAATGAGTTCACTCTGTAGGTTGCTCCGCCGACGCTTAATGTCTCTCCGAACTTCCCTCTCCTCTTTTAATCATCCATTCTTTTGTTGTTTCCATTATCTATAACGCTCGTTTGCAAAAACATAAAACAAATTAATTACGATTATCACAAAATCGTAATATGACATTTTGCATTTTCGAATCGATAGACATGCGTTTTATTATATCGAGATAAATAACGCAACAACATCAAGTTATGATTTGACAATGTCTCATTGAGAATGAGAATTTTTATTTTAACAAATATATATACGCCAAATGATGGTACGTCAAAATACACTGCATATATCACGACAACATACACTAATCAAACGCGTCGCAATGCCACTTTATTCGATGTCGGTCTGTTTAATTTTGCTAGTAATCAAAAAATTCGTCAGCTTGATATTGTCGATATTGCCGATTGATAAAACCGAGATAACAATTAAATGAGACATGACGGAAATCAAACGTATATATAAATTCTACGAGAGAAACATGTATTATTAATAAACAGTTGCTAAAATATGGTTTTCCGTTACGTTTAAATCACTTGCACGAGCTCCGGTGATTCGGATGCGGTGATTTATGTTTCAAAATGCAATTATGTTTAATTGCAAAAAAATTAGAAGCGCAACGCGAGATATATTCGAATCCGAGCGTCGCGGGAGGAATAATTGCCCGTAAATATCGCGAAATGATAATTTACAGTTCGAGTTTCCTATTTTCTTCCGCAAGTGAATGAATCGATACGCTTTATCGTGAGACGATAATCGCTATTTGCTCGCGTTCTCTATGTTTATATGTACCTGTCACAATTGCGTAATCTAGAGGTAATGATACGGAACAACTTACTTACTCGCTCGAGTCTTATCGCACGAATGACAATCACGGTTAGTACAGGTCAACTCTTTGATTTTTAGCCAGAGAGGAATTCCAGTTTTTTTTAATGAATCTTCAGGATTTCCGGAATTCTAGATGAATAAAATCTTTGATTAACGCTGTTCTAAATTTCTAAATTTTTTTTAATTTCACGCTCTCGGAATCTTTGGATAAATCATCTCTCGCTAAATCATCTCTCGCTAAATCATCTCTCTAAACTTAATTATTCAATCACTGTAATCATTAAATGTATCATCATGTAATCATCAAATTTTATAAAATTAGTATTGATAGACCTCCCACAATTTGGTTTTTGTTTTGTATTTGACTGACCAATTATGTGCCAATGTATAATGTATCAAAAATATAATTTATAAGAGGATATTTCGGGGAACGTTTGATCTTTTATTCTGTTGCTGAAAATGACTCAAAGTCGAAACGTAATTTCAAGTAATTTCAAGAAAGAACATTTTTGCACAAATTATTTAACGCTCCAATTACCACTTTAACTAAAACTCTCATTTTACGTTTTAATTGTTTACAATTTCGAGAGTGTTTTTGAATTTACTTACTTTTTTCGAAATAAATGTATCGATTTTTTTCTCCGGTTTCCAAGAGAAATCTCGGGAAGGCCAAATATGATAATCTCTCTTTTAAAAAGAGCGCCCAGACTATTACAAAAAAGTAACAATTTCGGCAATGATAATCGGTTTCCAGCAGGAAATATTAGTTGAAAACCGTAAATAACGATAAATGCTTGATTTTGCAATAACACACGATATGTACATCATTAAATAAATATCAAGAATGTATTGTTTATCAGATTAATTACTAATAATCGAATTTTAATTATTAATATATTCCTTAAATAATTATTAATATCTTTACAGAATCTTTAATTACTAATAATCAATGTAACATGGTTACTTGAATAACAACTCGATTTGAATAATAGAGAATATATACAAATTAGATCGAAAAGTTTAATAAAGAAAGTTATATTTCAAATATAGACATTAAGAAAATATCGTCGTCCATAAATCTTAGAGTGAAACAATTTATAATTGCAATTTTCTATCGGTACAATTTATTTTATTTTAAATGAATAAATCGCATGTCAAATGTTTACTTAGATAATCGTCTTGTCGGCACAGCTGTTAGTCATATTAATTAAGCGAGTTTATTATTTGATTCGTATTCACGTTGTAATTATTTGCAAGGGATAATCGGGTTTCGAGAGATAATAATACACCGAGCGGATTGCATCGTTGCACTTGCCTGCTGGAATATCGCCGCACAAATGACACAAGGTAATCGCGTGTAAACAATGAGCCATATGATACGAAGGATATATACTATCATATATACTAGGCAATCCGTTAACTACGAAATTTTTAACATTTTCATATAAATGTCTGTTCCTTGGATTTTAAATTTCTGATTCACCAATTATCGTGCATTAATATCTATGTTTGTTATGAAGAATAAGAATCAGTTTGATTGTAAAATTACGTTAATTATTACTAGATAAAATACTAATTTATTACTATGTGAAATAATAGAATTTATTGTCAACTTTTGCTAAATTTTTTTTACGAAAGAAATAATATTGCGAGATGTTAATAAACTGAGGACTTTTTTGCAATTTTAATAAATAAAAAAAAATGAAATAATGTCATCGTGGAAAATATATGTGATGCATGTTTTCTAACCTTATTAAAATCACGCAATTTCATTATTCTGGTGACATAAAAATTCGACAAAGAAAGTAATAATAATAAATTATAATCACTATTTTTTACATAAAATGAAAATAAATTTTACATTTTATATTTAAATTTATGCGTAGATACATTATTTTGAAATAGAATAATTATTTCATTTATTATATATTTAAATTTTTATTATAGACATTATTAAATAATTTGCAAGTAAAAGAGTTTATTTATTAAAATTTATTGTTAATAATCATGTTAATATTTGCTGATTATTATGTATATAATATTTATTATACATAAAATATCAAAAGATAAAGTCAGTCAAACGATAAAAATCAATATCATCTGAACTATGAAAATCAACAACAGACAGATCGGCACGTGTATAAACATTGTTAAGGACTTCGATATGCGCATTTTACGCGATATTCTTTTGTCAACTTTCGTTTAAAATTAAAAAATGATGTCGTTTTAATATTCATGTATTAATATTTGTAATATTCAATAATTAAATCACACGACATAATGCACCCTTACACGATAAGAATATTTAAAAATTTAGCTAGATACGGATCTAAAAATAATTTTGTTGGATTATCAAAATAATTATGTAGGACGCTCAAACTGCCTGTTAGAACGTCAAAACTTTTTGCAAAACGTTATCATTAATAATACTTAAGCGTTCTACGTAATCATTCTAATGGCCTAACGAAATTATTTTCAGATCTGTATCTAACTATATTTTTACTTAAGCAAACTATTCTTTTCGTGAATATTTGCTCTTTAATTTTTATCCTCAACGTTAGAATTGTTGTACGTCTGTTTTTATTTATTTAAAACTGCTCCAGTTCTTGATTTTTTTTTTTTATTTTCGAATAATACAGACACAACTACAGATAGGATTCTCGTTACAAATTTAAGAGGAAATACATTAAGAGGAAGTGCAATGTTTTGACGATCATTTTTTAAACATTTTCTCACTCAATTCGACGAGCGTGCAAGACGGTGCGACGTAAGCTTTTCGCGAATTTCTCACGCGCAGTTAAACAACGGCGGAGTACGGCGAATAATTTATCGCGTGTCCAGTTTTCAGCGAATCAGCGGTAATGCCCGATGCACGCGAAATCACGAATTCTCTCCTGGCAACAATGACGGCAAATGATTCACGCATTTCCGCGTGAATCTATTATCGCTGCCGAGTATCGTCGTCTGGCGTTTACGACATGCGTGCCGGCGTTTATGCCGTGTAGACACAGGCATTGTGGCGTAGCAACGCGAACGCAAGCGCACGATATACATTTTTACACAAGTGCAGTAATGCCTATAATTTGTACATTTGCTTAGCGCAATTACCGGCGGTGAGCGTAACAGTATCTTAAAGTGAGCACTTGAAGTGAAGGGCAGCCGACTCGCCAGATATAATTGTTTCGTATATATCATTACGCTTGTAATATGTCATCTGTATTTTTTTTTCTAACGAAGGTCGCGTTTGCGTTACAACGAAAAGAAAAGAAAAATTGCTACCGTTACGTTCGACAATTACTTGCCAGTAACTTTGCGAAACGTTTAACTTTATCGTCTGGTAGTGGAATTTCGACGCGATTGAGATTATATCGGTACGTCGAACATTGAAGATCACAACCCACCCAATTTATCCTTTTTATATCTCGAAAGGAGATATCGTGACGAATAACGGCTTTCTCTTCGCTCTAGTTGAGTAGAACTACAGTCATAACTCGAGAAGGATGACGTCGCGCGTATTGTACAAGGTGTACTGAAAAAAAAAATCGTAGTTCTTCTTTTCTATTAGTCGTAACTTTTGCCATAAATTTTGTATTAATCTTTGTCTAGTGAATATTCGCGATCGGATGCTATCATGAGTTTTCACGACTTTTAAGAAGTTAAATATCTATATAATCCAGCTTTCAATCAAAATTATATGACGAGTAGTCAAAGTATATTTCAAGTTAAATGTTTCTCAAAAAGATATATAGCAAATCATTTTACGTTAGTTTTATGAGCGTGTTTCAAACTTTTGTAATTAAAAAAGATATCAAGAAGACAAAATATCACATAAAAAAATCAGAAGTCTTGATGTTGTTTATACGAAAAAATTTATTTTGCTAACATTAAGCTGAATACAGATCTAAAAATAATTTTACACCATCAAAATAATTATGTAGAAAACTTAAGACAAATGCTATAAAAAGTTTTAATGTTTCAGCTTGAGCACAGTTATTTTGATAATTCAATCAACAATATTATTTTCAGATCTGTAACTAACTAAATTTTTAGATAGCAAAACCATTTTTTCTGTATAGCATTTATTAGTATTTATAATTTAAAGAGAATGTGCAAGTTCTGATACACCTTGTATAAAGAATGAGACATGCGTTACGGTGGTCAGACTATCTACGTGTACAGTTCCACGTGAGCGATGCGTACAAACAATGACGTAGCTGAGATATACAAAGAAAAACTTACGTTCTGGAAGTCGTCCGTGGGAATATGGATAGTCGAGTCGTTTCCTCATGCTTCTTAGATACCTGAGAAAACAATGATACCGATCTTTGTAGTGCATATTATACATGCAATGTCGCATTTATTATTAGAGTTCATTAGAACATCAATTAGACTAATTACGAAATGGATGTGATGCCACATCTTACGATTTGATGAAATCCAGTCATTATGAAGTTATTATAGATTTGCAATTGTCAATTTAGGTCGTAAGAGAATCTAAAAAATGATGGATTTCTAGCTTATTATTCTTGAAGAATATCGTGGCATTATATATAAATCACGTCATAATACATATATCATTGTGTGCTTTCTTTTTATATAGAAAAAAATATTTTACAGTCAAAAAAATGAGAAAGTACAAACTCATTAATTTTTTCTAGATCTTCTAACATATCACATTGGCTGCGTTTAGCAGAGAAAACTGAACGCTCAGTGATTTTTTAATGTAATTGATTTCTACATTTAGATTCAGTAAAGAATTAAAGGCAAGAACAAATCATAAAGAATCACTGACTGTTCACTGATCAATTTTCTCTACTGAACACAGCCATTCTATCTTGTTTAATTAAAGTTACTTACAATTAATTATGGAAATTTTAATCTCTAATACATTATTCTTTGATAATATTATTATAATAATTTTACAACTATTCATATTAAATTTTTTGAAAAATTGATTTTATGTCTTTTCGTCATAGATGCTGCCAAAATTGATATTCCTGCTCTGGGCGGCAATTCCGATTGCATTGTCCCAGAGCAACTATGCGTCACAAGGTAACAGCATCGAGTATCAGCCGGGACTTCCGCCGAGCACAGTTCTCGACGGCAAAGTTACCAAATTGGATGACATCTCGCCGATTATATTTTTGAATCGAACGAAAGCCTATCTGAACTGCGGCCAGGGTAGCATGGAGGTCGAGCTCAAGTTTGAGGAACCGTTTTATGGAGTAGCCTATGCCGACTTTGATCGTAACAGTGCCTGCATATTCAAAGGACGAGGTGCGACGACCGCTAAATTGGAACTACCTCTGAAAGGTATGTCCCTATATTAAATTCGACATTTAATCTCGCGGTATAACATTTCATAGAAATGATGATAAAAAGGATGAATAAATTTATTATTTTGAGATTTACAATAGAATTTTGTTTATCCGAGCTTAACAAAATAGTTTGGAATGATTCGAATAATAGAGAGAGACTCATCTTCCTTACCAATATTTATTAATTTTGATGATAAAAATTGAATTTAGAAAACTACGGTCGTATAATTCGGATAAAAGCTTAAATATGAGTTCATACATTTGGAACTAAGCACAAACTTATTCATATAAATAGAGTGTAGATAAACGAAGTTCTACACATTATTTCTCAATTAAAAAAAGAATAGTAAATCATAAATACGCAATAGTAATATTGTTCTAGATTCAATTTATGTTAAATGATTTTAGCGTAATGTAACTTTCATTTAAGACAAATACATTAATATTCGACGATTTGAAACTGATTTAATTGTTTTACTTCTACAGCGTATTCTACAGAATATTTTTTGTTTTGTCTGATTTATATATAATATAATCATCCTATTTGTTGCTTATTTAACTTGCTTGTTTAAAGTGATTTCATTTTTAGGAAACAAATTTATCTTCTTATCAAAATTGATATAATATTTCAGGATGTGGTACAAAACAGGATCCTCTGCGTGTGTTCACCAATAATGTAGTTGTCCGTTTTCATCCTGGATTAGAAATGGATGGAGACGAGGTTATCACTATAGTATGCAGATATCCTCCACCTGTGGCACCGGCGCCTCCTAAACCGCCAGAAAGCATGTAAGAATCCTATGTTGAAATTTTCTTTGTTAATATGCTCATCGCGAAAAATTTATTATCAAATATAGTTTTTTGTGAAAATTAATGATAAAATTTGTTGGAACATTTCTTTATCGAATATTACAATTTTTAATTTAGCAAATTACATGCATAAGTTATTTATATATTAATTTCATGCACTTCAAATAATTGTATTGAAGATATTATGATAAATAATATCGAATTTATCACGAAACGCGATCTCTTTTTAATATATTTTTTAGAAGATTCAAGATAATTATTTTATGTTATATTTCATCATAATTAATAATACAATTTGATAAAAAGAATGAATCTTAATAGATACATACATATATATTTAAAATAATTATAAAGTAATCTATTTATGATTAACATTTTTCAAATAATATTTTTTTTGTTAAAAAATTCATTAATGACTATCATTATATTATTGACTTGACTGTTGTCATTAATTCAAATTTAATGCGTAAGGTGTTATTAACATTTAATAAAACTTTCTTTCCAATATCTAATCTTTTTGCGAAGAATGTGTTCAATATCGTTGAGTTTGCCTTCTCACTGCATCGAATGAACTGAATAAAAAAGTAATTTTGTATTCAGAATGTACTGTGATGCACGCCTTTGTCTTCCGTAATCTAATTACGCATACGGATAGGTATGAGATATACTCCGTGCACAGTTAACTGCGGCATCTAATATCGATGCCATTTGCAGCAGTCTTCTCATTTAGAGTCGCGTATATCCTGCTCTAATCTGATTTCCATCCGCAGAATGGCCACTCTGACGCCCGCGTCGGTGACCGAACCACCGCTGAAAGGCTTCCAGATCTTGTTGATTATCTGCGCTATTCTGTTCCTCTCATTGCTTCTACTCGGTCTTGGCTGTTCCTACATGTGTCTGAAACGACGAAATGTGCGTGTGGTCCATCGACATCCGTTCGAAAGCGCCACTGGTTCTGAGATAACAAAACTCTCTGGCTCATCTCTGAGCAACATCACGATGTTCGAGGGTCTGAAGATACCACGAGCGCACGCTCTTCTTCACGCGACTGCCGCATCTACTTCCGGCAGCGAGGCAAATCTGGTGATCGATCATTCGGACACATTGCCAAGTGATTACCCAAGTGAAAGTCACTCTGAGGTGAGGCCCAATAATTGTCTAACAAGACAGATGATTGCACAGAATATATTAGAAAAAATATAAAAACACAAAAACTACTAACCCTTTTAATAGCGAACTATATATATATGTGTATATATATATATGTATATATATATATATATATAAAATTTCTAATTTTCGTTGTCTCAATTAATCGCTATATAAATTATTTAAATTTATTTGAACAAATTGTATAAATTAGCAGAATTTGTTTGAGTATAAACTGTTTAATCTATTCATTGTTTAAATAAGGTAATGTCCATTTTATTATTATACACTGCAAATTTAATAGTGTACATTTTTTATTATTACACATCATTTTACAATAAAAAAGTTAAAAAAAGAGATCCCCCCCCAGTTAAAATTTTGATATTTTTCGCAATTTTTTGTAGTATTAATGTATTAGCATCATTATTAAATTAACGATTAATTTATATGATGTTATTTCTAGCTTCAGTTTATAGTTGCGTTTCAAGCCTGACAAACAGAATCAGCGCAGAGTTTATAGAACCAAAAAATGTAAATTTGCATATGAATATTATTCATAGCACCAAGATTTTGCCTCGACCGAAAATGGAATTCTTTCTTTTATTTGATTTAATAAAAAAGATTTAATAAAAAAGACATCAATTCCTGAATAATCTCTTAGTTAAAAATATCAAATAAAAGAAAACAGTTGCATAATCGATATAATACATTATGATTTGTTTGTTCATCTGTTTTTATAGGTGGATGAGGAACGTTCGTTACCTGTATCCTCCGCTGGATCCTATGATAATAAGGCATTCATAGACCATCATGAGGTTCAACGTCAAGTGGAAATGCGTGCTTCAAGCTCCTTATATTCAGAGACAGTTGCTGCCGAAGTGGAAACTTCCTCCATGACAGCTGCGAATGCTTCAAGAATCATGGTGCCGCGACATCCTGTAGCCGTTCCGATTGAACCCAAGTTCGACGTGCAGATGAGAGTTAAAAGAGCACCACCTCCGCCGCCGAGCCCGTTGCCATCAGAATCTGACGTTGCGAGTATTGCCCTCGAGAGAAATTTAACGACCATTTTGGAGAGAGAAGAGACTTCTCGCTCTCTCGAAAGTACACCCTATCGAATGACTACTTTCTCCTACGTACCCGAGCTTCACAGACCACCACCAGGAGGCGTGTCACCTGTCTCGACTATCTCTCGGCAGCAGACGCCGCCAGTATACTCCAGGATTCTACGCAAACAAGCGGAGAGAGAGACCACCGTGATCCAAGAGAAACTCCCGTCGCCGACGACTGAACAACCGCCGTTGCACCACGAGATCCGTCGGCCGAGGTCTCTGACTTCCCTGAACACCGAGCTTACCGAGACTCGCTCGTTGACGGAAGTGACGGATGCCTCGCATGCCAAATACCGGGTAGCAAGCATTCTAGCGCCGACTCCACCGCCGCCGCCACCAATTGTACCTACCACGTCCACCACCACTACTCACACCGCCGTTCAGCATCGCGAGCACCGTTTGTTGCGCGAGGAGATGACCGAACCACTGGTCGAGCCGCAGGTAGTTGCGCCTCGCCGTCCAGAAATCACGACTCACGAAGTGGACGATGTGTTCCTACGTACCGTTACGGAGAAGAAGACGATCGAAGATGTGGAGCGTCACAGTCGCCAGATCACCGAGTATCGCGCCAGATCTCAACCGCCGCCGGATCTCAAGTGGGACGTCACCATCAGGAACTATCCGACGGAGAATTTACCGCCGCCACCGCCGGAATGGGAGAACTTCTCCGATGTTAGCTCGGCCTCCAACTTGACCATCACGAATGAGCCAACGAATCATCTGGCAGACGACGAACCGGATGTAAACATCGAACCGACTTATACCACGCGCGCTGAGATCCCATGCCGGCCACCACCTACGCGCCGATCCCTCGACGATGCCGATGCTGATTGGTACACTAGGTTGGCACGCGTCTTGGAGCCGCGTTACGCCACCGAGTTGACGGATGAGGAGCGTGCCAAATGGCGCGAAATCATCACGACGGAAAGCACGCTGCGGACTTTGTTAACCGAGGCAGTGGTTAAAGAAGATTACGAGCTGATACGCAAAGATGCAAGATACATTAATTTGTTCCCGCCAGCGAAGTGGGATGTGATCATCCGAATTCTAAGTCCGCCATCAATGCACACCGGCTCCACCTCGTCCTCCAGTCACGGCAAGAATCATGGGCAGAGATACAAGCGGTCCAAATCGTCGGAATGGGACACTAGATCCAGACGATCCTCCCTTCCTACCCTGTACGAATACGAGAGCGACGGGGGCAGCTCGGCGCGTACCCAGAGTCATCATCTACAAACATCGCAATCCGCCACGACCATGACCGGTGGACAGATCGCCGGTCGTCCACGTCGACTAGGCGGTTCTATTCGTTCGCGAGGAGCCGGAGTCGGTAGTGAAGCCGATTTGAGATCGATGTCCGAGATAACCGTCCGTGATTTCGCCCGGATGGACAGAGACGACCTGACCAGCTTGAGCTCTTTCGAAGGTGCGGACTCGCTGGTCAGATCGCTCAGTCAACCCAGCTTGGCCAGATCGGGTTCGGAATTCACCGAGCACTGGGGCATGCCTTCTGGTATTCTGCCACCATGGGCGTCCGAACACGCGGAGGATGGCGTCAGCTCCGTGGAAACAACGCCGAGAGCGATCAGAAGAGGTGACAGGATGGAGGTCCTCGCCTCCTTCGATGAGCACAGACGAGGTCCATCCATCACAAGATCGAGTCGATACACCGAAAGGGAGCTCAGCGTACGCGTGACAGAAAGTCAGAGGGCCTCGGATTGGTTTAATGACAACAATTCCGAGCCGGAGATGCAGATCTGAACACTTCCAAAACAGAACACAGAGAGATTCTCGGTTTTTACCTCAGAGGAGATGATTCCTGAATCTCGAAGGTCTGAATAGAATTATTAGGGATGAAAGTTGATAATCGAATCAACACGTACCACTTGCAATTTATAAAATCAAATCTTGAGATCGTCTTTTCGTAATTCTTTGAAAAGTGAATCTTTTAATGTACGATAAAATCGGTTATTTGAACCGGTTGAGCTCAATTTTCAGCGCTATAAATAACGAAAACACGAATTCATATTAACATAATAATTTCGAAAAATTGACAATTTTTTAACAAACTCCTAATATTAAAATTTGAATTCCGAGCTTCAGCTTTTAAATTTAAAAATCTTTTTTCTATAAATTTTAAATATTTATCTTGTTTAATATTCGAATCAAAAAATTTGTGTTGTTCAAAAAATTAAAAGAACACCACAAACTTGAAAAAGATTCGTCGAGGGATCAGCAAAGTTTTTATTTTCCTTTGCAGCTTCATATTCTCTATTCTATTGCGAGCTATAATATAATGGATTATGATTTATACTGGCATCCGTTCGTATTTTTCTTGTAGGCACTATTTCGGTCAGTATCTACGTGACTCGCGCATTATGTGTATATGTGTCGCGTTTGTTTTGTTTGCAACAGTTTCAATTCGGGACGTCCTACATG
The DNA here is from genome assembly GCF_000143395.1 of Atta cephalotes. Lineage (NCBI taxonomy): Eukaryota > Metazoa > Arthropoda > Insecta > Hymenoptera > Formicidae > Atta > Atta cephalotes. The sequence goes on along the minus strand of NW_012130116.1, from coordinate 449,643 downwards.
ATCGATATCTTGCCAAGAATGAGGCGCAATGCACAACACATAGCAGCGGCGACGGGATAACGTTCCGCAGTCGTCAGTGGAAAAATGCACTTTATTTGTAGTGACTAGCTCGCCATTTCTTTCTTTCGTTCTTACATCGGTTATATAGCTGCTCTACTTTTTCATGGCTCATAGCCGTTCACTGCCGATTTCGTCCTCAGGTCCGATAACTCGAGGACTCACGCTCAATGCAGAATTGTCCCAATTTCGGGAATCCGTCTCTCTGACATTAAGATATTTCGCGATATTCCGAAACTCGGGGAATTCAGCCGCCATTCTCTTCACACGTCACTCGTAACGCGAGACATGAATCGTGCTAGTTACTCGGTCTCGAGATCAGCACGAGTGAGTCTGCAGATTCTGGCGAGAATACAATAAATACGTGGACAGTTTGCAGAAATTAAACCATTAAAACCTGTATTGTCACTTTTGTTTATATATATTGGTAGTTGTATTCAAATACGAGCAATTTTTGTAGTTTCGTGAATAGAATGTATTATTAGAGATTTCATGGCAAAATACATATCAAGAATATTACTTGAAAATTTTCAAAAGCGGGCTTCAATGGATTTAATCGGCAAACATGTTCACAGCGGACTAATGCAAGAAAAAAATTACAGGATGGGAAAAACAATAAATATAGTGTAATCGTATATGAGAGGACATATCGCCTGCGCGATGCTGTTCTTCAGTTTTCAAACGTTCGATAGATCAGTAGATCTCTTTTGAAGATCGCAGGGAACAATACATAGCTCTCACGACTATAACACCCCCGTTTTGCGATACAACTGCGATAATAGTTTACTTAAATAGGTAACGAAATACACGGTGCTGGGTTATACGCTTCAAACGATAGCTAGAAAAGCTCTCTTCGAGAACATTTACCTAACCTCGTCCTCGCTCCTTCTCACCCCTCAAACATCCCTTTCCAATTTAATGGTATTTCGTCTGGAATACCGAGATACGTATCGACCTACAGGGTACGTAGATAGGTATATTTGCAATTATATACTTTTATGATATTAATGTATATTCATACGTCGTGTGTAATTTTCTCCACGCTATCCTCATGCAATCATTAGAAGCTTATGAAATCTTCCGAATCCTTGAGCTGCAAGACGAGAGGGAGGGGAGAGAGAGAGAGAGAGAGAGAGAGAGAGAGAGAGAGAAGAGAAGAGAAAGAGAGAGAGAGAGAGAAAAAATTTGGAGCTTGCAGGTTCCATTAATATATCACAGCGTGATTACAGTTCTCGCAATAATACGTAAATCGCTTCGAAATTTCCTAGCTCGTTTGCCTCGGCGATCATCATTTCCGAAACATTACCACCAAGCAATCATATTACCCTTCGCTTTGCTTATTAAAATTATCAAATGCCAATCATAAGCGAATGCTTATTAAAATTATCAGACGCCAATCATGAGCGAGGAAGATTGGAACGTCAAACTTCGAGCTTATCTTTAGAGAGATATTTGCGCAAATGTTTAATGCAGTAATATGTATCGCAAATAGCAGTATCTATTCATATAGTCTCTTGTGGTATTCTCAAAATTCTCGATAGAGATCGTTTGTATTATTTTCAGGAAATGAACGACGATTACAACAACTGTAGATTGCGTTATAATTTATACACGTTATAACGTTTAATTGTAATGCAAAATTAATACTATACTAGTGGCAAAACAATTGATACTACTTGCTATTCATACACAATTCAATGCGATCGACACATGAATAAAGAGCACGTTTTGCATATTCGATAGTTGAAGCTCGAAGCAATTGTTTGGTGACAAAATCCGTCCAAGATCAAAGGAATCGATATTACATGCATGATATTACATTAAGCGCGTGATTTTCTACGAATTTTCTAGAGCGTTATATACGTAAAGAAAACAATCACATTGTAGGCGCTTTTTTTTTATATGTACATGTAACTGTAAATCAAAATCGATAATAAAGTTTGCATATTTTGAACGTCGAAAGGAATACCGAGACCGGCGTTAAGCGCACATGTAGAACGATGAATAAAACATAAAGTGCGCATGAAAAGAATATTAAGCGCGGATAATGAAGTAATAAATCATATCGAGAAATTACATATAACAAGTGTTATCAACATCAAAGTTTTTATCTCGATGTCTCTCGATTACATCGAGTTTTCAGGATGTCCTCTAACAAAGAATCGCTGTCGCGAGCAGAATTCGATGTCGAAGAAAAGAGAAAGGCTGTCTGAGATAAGAGAAATTAATGAAATCGCTTGTATTTAACTTACGGAAATACGGGAGTAGTTAACGTGAAATGGGAGTGTTAAAGCGACGCGTTGAAAGCTTTTATCGGATGGAATAGCGCGCTATATTGTTAGAAATTAACGTAACTGATAACTCCTATATAGATGCCTCTTATCTATATATATTTTTATATCGAATTTTGTAATGGATCATCCGATCGTTCTCGACACGGATGTGCCTGTGTAATATTTCAGCCGAGAGTTTGCGGAAGTGCGAGTGAAATAAGTGCTACTAGAACTGGGACGTAATGAAATGGAATCAGATTGAAGCAAAACAGAGGGAATTGCCTGGCGAAGGACGATGATACATTCGTTGTCACTGATCGATAAGCGGAGGATATACAAGTTCGAACTCCTAAATTATAATTCCTAATAAATACTGACAGTCCACGAACCGCATTTGTTTGAATGCATTGTAAATCATGTAACCCTCGTCGCTTCATATTACTCTGTGGGAAATTAATTTACAGGGTTCGACGTATTTTGTCGAAGTTATGATAAAATGATGCAAGTTCAATCAGGTCCGCGCGAATAAATGGAAAATGTAATACGATCTTTGAGCAAGTTCGGAGAGCATGGCTATTAATAAAATTGATTACTAAAAAAAAGGTTTGTTTTCTTTTATTGCCGAATAAACTCTGACAGTGTCATTTTTCACTTTACCAGAAAAATCCAGTGTATCTGTACAAAGCATCGTCTTGTTTGCGAAAGGGATTATTGTTCCAATTTCAGAAGAACACTTTCTTCAGCGATATATGCATTATAATTTTACTTAAGCAATATTAAATAAACTCACACGGCTGGATTATGCGGAAAATCATAAAGTCTAAATGTGGAAAATCATAAAGTAATCTAAATTTCAATTTCAATGAATGTACGTAAAATGTAAAATGTAATATAAATAAAAACAGGAAATGTATAGTTTTTAATTAAAATTGAATGTATTCGATACATGAAAAATTGAACTTATTCAATACATTTTTAAAATACATATACGCTCATGTAAAATTCCCGCAATGCTATTCATCATTTCATCTCAGAGAAAAGGAAATAGCGTGAAATAAGTAAAAGGTAAGGAATAGCATGCGGAAAGAGAAGAGATGTCAATACGAGAGAGACGCAGAATCTTTCACGATAATCAGAATGCATCGCTTTCAAGAACTCATCCTGGTTGCTCGACTGGAACAATCGAGGGAGACGTCTAAATTAATTATAGACTGAGGAAAGAATTCCGCAAAGAGGATCGCAGCTGATTCATCAAGATCGACAGCTGCAGCCTCGGGCGATCAAGGCGAATGATCTTGAGGTCACATTGAAAGAAAATGACAAAGAGAGAGAGAGAGAGAGAGAGAGAGAGAGAGAGAAGAGAGGAGGGGAGAAGGAAGGGGAAGGGGAAGGAGATAGATCACATGAGGGAATCTCTATAATTGCTTCGTGATGTCTTCCTTGATCGATCCATCAGTGGAAAAAGACACGACGAGGCGCGCTGGTCTCCACCCAACTTGGTCTCGCACTGACTCGTGACGATATATGCTCTTGTTTTTCCGAAAACAAGTTCGCTTGTCCGAGAATCGAGTACGTACGTACGTACTTTCCTTCTTCGACCATGCGGGGCGGATCGACGCATGCGTTTTTCTCGCGCGCTCGTGTACCCTTCGCGGGATTATCTTGGCCGTGAATCGAGCAGTCTTCCACGGTCGTTCCCGAGCTTGCTCCCGATCCGCGGGGGTGCGCGTTTTTCCTCCTCGAGAGGATCGCGCGAAGAGCCTCACTCGAGACACTCGAGGACAGCGGTGGCGTCGCTGAAAGTTGCGGTGTCACATACATATAATATATACCTATATATAAATACATCGATAATGAAATGATTCCGGAAGAGGTTGGCGCGACACCAACGTATCCGTGGGACACGTGCCGCTTAAAGGTAAGCGAGAAATCACGATGAGACAATGTTAAATGTTATTCCTTCACGAAGTCATGAGTCATCGTATTAATATTATATCAGTCTGATTTCAAACGTTGTTTAATTGATCGAAAATTCAAACACGTTACGAAACGTGTAGCGCGTTCACAAATCGTACGAGCGCGATTTCTATCTGTCACTTCGTTGTATCCGAATTATTGTTAAAATAATTCGACACAATGACCACCTTCTCGTCGTGTTGCAAACTAGTTTATTCAAAGTGTATGTACTCGTTGCGAGATATTTTACCGTCGCGCGACACTGGTGCCGCGTCTGAACTATTTAAAAGGATGTAGAATAGATGTTCAAAGCGCATGCATGTTAATTACAACTTATATGAGGTATATCCCATACAAGGAAACTCGCTTGCAACACCGAGTTTCACAGCGACGAGTAATTACATTCAAAGTTATCCCGTGATTAATGAACTATAATTATCCACAAAGCGTGTTAAATAAATTTTTTTAACGAGTTCAAACCAATGTTTCCAGATTTGACAAAATGTTCATTAGACCTTATATTCCTACAGAATTACTTTCGTATTAAGCTGGAGCAAAATGCGGATTGCAATCAGGCCGCACCGTTAACGATTATCTTTATAACGCGTACGTGAGGCGTGCAAAAACTAAGTTTAACGATCAATAACAGCTTAACACGAACAGCTACAAGCTCTCGTGTCGAAGCTGTAGTGTGTAAAAATTTTAATATTAATTAAACTTTATGACATTTTGCATATTTAAATCAAAAGTTTCAATTAATTACCATCGTCAGTGAAGTGACGATCACAGATAATCAATCTATTTTTACGTAACGCCAATTAAAATTCATTTAGACAGTCAACACACAATTTAATTAGCAAGACGTTTATCATCGAGTGTTGCAAGGTCGTAGCGAAATGAATATAATGGATCAATTTGGAAATCTTCACCGAGAAACGAATCAATCTGCAAATTTGACGTATCAATTATCTATTCATCAATCATCTAATTTATTCTAATAAATTTCGCAGTTCCAATCATCGCGAGGTCCGCGATATCCCGCGTATTTCTGCAGGGCTTTAATTAAACATATTATTCCACATTCACGGAAGAATAAATAGCGACAAATAATTAAAAAAAAAAAATCGTTTCTTGGCGCAAACTTGTGACTCTTGCGAGAATCCCCAGATACGTGAGCTCGTGCATAACTGACGCGCTGTAAGGGCTGGTGCACGATTACTTCGTTTAAAGGGTAGGCAATCGTTCACGCACGGGTAACTTCACGACGCATAGATACTACGTGCTGAAACACGAAAGATCTTGCGAATAAATTTCCAAGTTACGTTCACGACTCGCGTCGCGCTGTTTATGCGAGTCCGACACTGGCTTCAAATGACTGCGGACGAAGAATAACTTTGTGATAATTTGTGAGATTAAATCTGTTATAATCTCAACTCTCTTCCCTCTGTCGCGACGGAGAAATTTCTCTTATTTCAAATATTTGAAATTGATATTTATCACGTAAGTGGGAAAACGCAGTAAGAATCTTCTTTCGGTCCGAATAATTTTGGCAGAGATTGCTTCCAATGTTAATATAAAATGCAACGTAAAAATTCTCTTCTCGACATCAATAATTTCAATAGAAAACGTGAATGTAATGCTAGTATATTAATATCAACGAAGTGCCTGATCATTTTCTTTTAGATCCAATAATAAGGTGGCCATCTGTCTTTTATTCTGTTATTATCTACCGTCAAAGAAAAGAGTGCGGTGCGACAAAGAAGTTGTGGAAAATCTAATAATTTCAACAGCTACGATCTTTATCATTAGATATTCCCTTTCAAAAAGGAACAAGTGAGACGCACGGAAGATTCTCATTTCAGTGACAATAATCGCAATACGGAGTGGGACAGCGTTCGCAGCATCCACTCTATCTGTGACGGCCGTTAATTGACTCGGTGAGGCGCGAGCGATAGTTTAATAGCCGCGCATTCGCGCGCGAATAGAGGATACTACGGTGAGAAGAGACAAAGGGAGAAGAGAATATCTACAAGGGATGACGACACCTCTACGTGGGGTGCCCAGAAACGATAGTGGGGCTAGATGGTGAGCAAAGCGGCAACGGACGACGCGAGTTATGGTGGCGAACGACGCTGGTGGATGGTGGGGTTGAAAAGCGGCGCGGCCAGTTACGGTCGTACGGGATAAGCTCGTCGTGCACCTGCGATCAGTCGAGAGAGCGCGGAAAGTAGATTCGACGAGGATACCGGAACGGTCGCATCGGAGAACCGGAAGAATTCCGCCGAGACGATGGCGCCGCTCTTAACGAGATATCGTGAAGAGATCGAACGCGAATACGGGGATACGACTGGCCGAGATAAACGATATCCTTCTCCGTGACAGACGGAGAGAATTCGATTAACGAACTAATCTCTTTCGAGGAAGTTCCGCGGAGACACTCCCGTAAGAAACGAAGAAAGATCGTCCGTTTATGCGTGACAGAGAACGGATAGTCCCTTTAAATGAAAAGTTTCGGAGTCTTGCGTATAATTGAGAGAGATCCATGCTTATCCCATAAATGTTCGTTGGAAAAACTCGAACTGAGATGCTGCCGTCTTCGCTGAGCGAAGTCGTTGAAGATCCTTGCCATGAAGAACCGGATTTAGCGAGAATAAATTTCCTCGTGGGAAGAGATTACGCCAGTTGAATGGAGAGTCTTCTCATTGTAAAAGGGACACACGACTGTTCAGTGGTAAATTTCCGCTAATCGCGAACGTGAAAATCACAAGGATACGTGATACTGTTAACCGTAAAGCATAGGACGTCTCTCCAATTCATCCGACGATTAAAAAACATGAAGAACGGTCGCGTAACTGGATCGTGAACAACGTTTGCGTGATAGAGTGATATCGAAAATGAGTTCTCTACGACGGACGATCAATCAATCGATGAGGGAGGGCACGTCCACGCGAAGACATGCGTTATCCGGACCCACTACGAAAAGCATGAAAAACGTCGCTCATACAAACGCGGTGCCTGCTTCACCAATGCGATACAGGACCAAGTACGAGTTGCGAAGTATCAGTTTGGAGGGCAACAAGGTGCTACCATGGACTACAAGGTAAGGAAAAGTTCGTTTACCAATTTTCTTAAATATACGAAAGAAGACTGTTTTGCCGAAGTATCTAAAAATTTATTATAATTAGATACATACAGATTTGAAAATAATTTTGTTAGATTATTAAAATAAAATACCTTGTTAGACTATAAAAATAATGTAGAACACTTAAATGTTGATGACAATGCGCTGTAAAATTTTAATATTTTAGAAATCAATTATAAAGCGTCTTATATATCTATTTTTGATGATTCTAACAAAATTGTTTTTAAATCTGTACAGTTAAATTTTTAGATACTTTATTAAACTGTGTAACGAACATTTCTTGCATATTTAGGCATATTTTTTAACTGTATCAAGCCTGCATCTAATGCGAATATCACAAATGAAATTATTTATTTTTGTCTCTGGTTTTGCTGCTTTTATAAATTAATATTAGTAACAATAATGCGCGTAATTAAATATTAATAATTATATCATAAAATAGATTACATTTTCTCTCAAAGAATTATATATGTAGAAATTAAATATTTATTTTGTATTAAATTAACATATAAAATAAGTATATATAATATTAAAAGTTTTTTTTAACGTATAATAATTTGTACGATCAAGTGGAAAATAAGTTGTTGCTCTTAATAAACTTTATCCGTGAATTATTCAAGAGTGAAAAAATAGCTTGCGACGAAGAAAAACTTCGGAGAATAAGAGATTGAAACTTTCAGTCTTAATCCCAAGAACTGGTTCGAACTGGCTAGTCGACTATACGGCATGAGTTCGCAGGAGCATGTGTATCGTATAATAGTCTCTTCAACGAAATCAATTTTGTGTACTTCACCTTGAGTTGCCTTGTATTTGGAACAGATACTACCGATTTGAGAATTTAATGGTTCTGAGATTAGGGCATTAAAGACAGCACCAAGCCAGAAGCAAACCAATCAATCCGGTATAAAGCCGAACAATCGCGGTCCTTGCAATTGGTTTACTACGACCGCTGCTGTCGCTTGCTGATATTGATTGATGAGCAAGAAGGTTTCGATCCCCAGTGAACGATATACATAAGTCCGCTTCCGCTTAATTATTTAATCGTAGAGACAAATTTCCGAGTCCTCCGTTCTAGAATTGCAAATCGCAAATGAATTGTTGATCATCGAAGTTACATTAAACATTAAAATTATAACTTTACTCGAGAATATGAAATTTATATTGCAACTTTTATTACATCATATTCTCGCCATTAAAACAACGTTTTTAGGGATATTATTCTTATCGTGTTATTCTTAGAAATTTAGGATTAAGAAAATAATATTAATTATACCGTAACTATCAAATAAATTTCTTATTTGTCTTAATCGAAAAGATGCTTTCGTTAGATTTTTTAATTTTGTTTGGATTACTTTATTTAATTACTTACATATTAAACTTAACATAATCGATATGATGTGAATAAAAATTTGCAGAATATTCGAATAACGTAGGTATGTTCAAGAGTGTCCCAATCATAATATTATTGCTCCGCTAAGAAATTCTTCCGATTTATCTTTTCTCATAATATGAACGTATACATTGTCAGTGGCTGGAGTTTGCTTGGAAATTCAATAGAGTTGTTGTAATTATCGATAATAATATATGCACGATATTACGTTTTATTTCGCTAAAAAATTACACGATACATCGTACATTTCTACTGTGCTCAACTTTTGCGAGCAATGTTGATTGTTTTTGTTCCCAAAACGTCATTGCGCATTCGTGCAATAATACTATTTTGATAAACAATGTCCCGAAAGGAATTCAGCGGGAACTTTTAATTAGTGAGCATTCAAGCGAGTGATGACTTTAAAACTTAATTAGTTTCGTAATCTCGATTGATCGAATGGAACGTTAACCGTGCTTCTTAATTAATTGAGCCAAAGTTAACCGATCGTGCGAATGCCATCAATGCGCGATAAAACCGACTGCGATAATCGGCAATGAACGCGCAGATTGCAGTATGCAAAATCCGGGGCGGATGCCGAACGCTCTTTAATCTCCCGGATGACGTATATAAATCCGCGATACAACGCGTATTAAACGGTTACGAATGCAAGCTCATAATGCCGTACGATTTACGAGCAACTGGTTGAAAATAATTTGAAGGGGTTTTACATCTTGGAGAGAGAGAGAGAGAGAGAGAGAGAGAGAGAGAGAGAGAGAGAGAGAGAGAGAGAGAAGAGAGTAGTATAGTGACGATACGTAATTAGTTCGTTCGGTCGTTACGTTCGTACGTACGTCGCGACGTCCGTCGACCGAACGAACGTACGTCGAC
>NW_012130116.1:432240-439935 GCF_000143395.1 Atta cephalotes | reverse complement strand
GTACGTACGTAGTACGTACGTAGTACGTACGTAGTAGTAGTAGTAGTAGTAGTAGTAGTAGTAGTAGTAGTAGTAGTAGAGAGTAGAGAGAGAGAGAGAGAGAGAGAGAGAGAGAGAGAGAGAGAGAGAAAGAGAGAGAGACAGAGAGAGAGAACGAGAATGATATGCGACATCGAATTATTCTTGGCGTATCGTTCGACTGCACGCTGCCAGAACACGTGCCAGATACAATGTACCATAAAGATATACCGAAACGATAGACGGTTCTTTCCTTCGGGATCCACCCCATTATTGCAGATCAATTTGCACAGTTAACGTGCAAAGACTATCGCGTTATCGTTCGGGTCCAACGCGAGTGCGCGCGACGCTCGAGCGTTCGCATCTCCGACATCGATTATTAATACGTTAGCTATAAGCGCATTAATTAGCTCTTCTTAACAATTCGAGCGTGTCTGAATTAATTCTGCATCGGAACGTTTTCGTGATGTAATCGAACGGCGACGTTGCGTTCGATTGTTATATTTTATGTCACATAATCTTCGATTTATCTCAAGTGGAAAGAAAGTCTCAGTTAATGGAAACAAAGAGAAGAGAAAATTGTGCGCAATGATGTATTTCGGGAGGAAAAGAGATATCCAAAGTTAAACACTAATTTTCGAATATTGGAGAAATGTACAGTTTCATGTAACAAATAGATAGTATATGAAGAGATATTATTAATAAATTTTGTTATTAAATACTGAATAATGAATATTCAACAGCGACACAATTCGTTACTGCGGTCTCGTCGATAATTATAATTAGCTATAATTTACATTATTTACAATAACGTTTTATGATTTATGTTTATTTAATTGCGTTTGGATGTATATTACAATTAGGATATCACATTCAATCATAGCGAAATCATAGCGACAAGATATAGACTCCCTCGCTGTTTCAATAAATTCTACTATTTTCGACTATTGTGTTACACATGGGATAATATCGTACTTGAATCGTACAAAATTTAATTGCTTTATCTGGCAACGGAGCGTTCAAGCGAGACACTGCCTTCTTTATGATCCACTTCGTTTCTCTTACGGGATAATGAGATTAACTTCCCCTGCAAAGACGCGTGAATTACCGAAAGCAGGTATGTTTCGCCATAAAAGGTTCCTCCTGGCGTCACGATGTTATAATGTCATCGGAAAAAATTCCTTTCGCATATGTGCGCTTATCATCAAAGATGTAATAAAAGCAGCCATTCCTATGAAATTGTCCTATCGGTTTAAAAAGAGTAAAGTGCTGAAGCATTAACATCTCTCTCTCTCTCTCTCTCTCTCTCTCTCTCTCTAAGATATCGAGTTGAAAAGAAATACCGTTCAATTCTTTCTTCAATGGAGCATAGAATGCTAAGATCATGGAATGCCCAGTCTATATATGTACTACACTTATTACGTCTATCGTATATTTCTGATTATTCGTGCTAGGATATTATAGGATACTCGAAAAAAACTCGACTCATTGAAATTCTGTCGATATTCCTTAATCAATAGACTTGACAGCTTCGGAAATATTTCCCAAGACATCGATTTGTGGTATTATTATCTAGAATTCTAGAGGAATATTTCTTAGTCTTCAGTCTACCTCGAGAATACTTCGCTTACACTTTGTTATAAAATATAGTAAAAAGATCTAAGAGAGAAGAAAAAAATTAAATAAAAAATCCTAGTATGTGTCTTTACTTTTGCTATTATTAACAATTACAATTTTTAAATACATGCGAATTTCATTTGAATAATCCTATAAAACTATGCAAATATTCATAGCTTTCGGTAAAAATCTTCATAAAATCACATACTCGCGAGATCAGTCAGCAGTCCATAAAGTACTAGTTATAAAAGAGACCGGTCTGGAAGCAATTCCATTACTGATATTAATCCAAGAGGAATTATACCAGCAGTAACAACGCGATATCTCACCGGCGAGTGGCTCCGCGATATCGGATTTCGGTGCCTCGCTCTTTATAATTAACCCTTTTGCTATTGGACTCTGGACCGAGTGTTCGTTGCCGCTCTTTTGTGTCAAGCCGATCAGTCTCGATCACGCTCGATCGAGTGGAAGTCGACCGCGGCATCTCGATGGCGAACGTAGGGGCATCGGGGCAAGGTGGAAATATGGAGCACATAAGGGAGGCGAGATGAGGCGACGGCAAAGGGATGCGGGGAGAGAGCGGGGGAAAAAATCCGCGAGGAAAAACGGCATTACACGGTTAGCCAGGTGGATAGTCGGTATCGGGTGTTAAGCCGTTGGCATTATGGTCGCGGAAGAACTCGGGCGTTTTCGATGACCCCAGTCCGCGAGTATATCGTTCAATTACGTCACCGCGTTGGTGGCCCGCATTCGAAAGCACGGTATATCGATTTTGTCGATGCATAACAAGACTTTCGTAGGTTGCGACGACGCGCCATCCTGATCGTCGCGGACGGAGGATACTGAGAATCCCGATGCTTTGACATGCGAGTTAATATGCCCTTTGCTACTTCAGTAGCTTCCATGACTCCAGGTCGTTAACCCTTTCGGCCGATAGATGTTTGATGTCGAAGGTAAATATTTATACATCAGAATTTGTCGCGTTTCTCATGAGGTTATAAATATAGATTCTATGCGCGAGCCTGCTAGATATATAACGTACAATATGTAATATGTGAAATATGTTACAAATATTCCGGATATGGTTAACGATATGGATGATAGTAAACAGTAAACAAATAAGTAAATAAATAAAAACGAAACGAATATAAAAAGATCGAAGTTACAGCTTCTAAGAATAATATTTAATTTTAATTTAAGAATAATATTAAAGAATAACATTTAAGTATAAAGAATAAAGAATAATATTTAAGAAATAATACCAGAATTCATTATTATTTATCGAAAATTGATTATTGAAAGTTTAAGAATTGAAGTTGATATACCAGCATCTTAATGACCGACGAAAGAAATTTTTAAAGTTTCTTATATTTTATTTTATAATATAATATGAATTTTACTTTCTTTGCGAGAAATAAAATCGGAAATAATTATCTATACAAAATTGATAAGCAAATCCAGTTTTTGAACAACGGATTACAAAATGAAATTTAAAAACTTATTATTTTACATTTTATTTTATCATTGAGTAGGCGTTTGCTCTAAATTTTCTTTTTGTTTGTACTATTTTCTTTGCATTGATGTCAATCTCAAGAATAAAATTCGAAGTTAATTTTGATGATATAAATGTTAATTCTCGATATGATTAATTTTCGATGATGATATAATTCCCTTTTTTTTTATCAATCGCTGAGGGTAGCGAAATCGCGAAGTCTTTACGATAATGTCGAAAGGCTCGACTGGTTTCTGTATCGAAATGAAAACGCGTGTATAATATACGTTAACATGCGCCATGGTTCCTTGCAAGTTTTTTTAATTATACGTATATGTGTATATATATATATATATATGAATGCACTAATCATCTTTATGCGCAAAAAAGAAAACCACTGCGGTCGTATATATCACTGCACAAAAACATACTTTTCCACCTATATTACGCTTTTTCTCAGTAGAAATAATACGAAAATACTATACTGTTGCGTCTAACGCAACAGAATATGTTTGTGCAAAGCTGCGAAACTACAACGGTATGTCATAAAGACACTGCCGTTGCTTCTTTCTTTGTAAAAGAAACTTTCGCGTATGTTTTTTATTTGTCAGCCTGATTAAGATGGATGTGTATAGAGGACTTTTGTTACTCTTCTGTCTTCTTCATAAAGTCGTTCCATTCCAACGATATTCTCCATCGCCTCATATTTTTCAATGCGGAAGACATTCGACTGCTACTCCGTTTTGTTTGCATATACAGTTACGTGTTATAGGAATTGCAATTTTGTAATTGTCTGCAATATGTTTTAAAAATGATTATTAATATCATTATTAAATTTTGATCAATGTTATTTCTAGCTTCAGTTTATAATTGTATTTCAAGTTTGACAAACTGAATTGGCGCGCGGTTTACGGAACTGAAAAATGTATTTGCGTACAAATTAATTCGTATATCCGTTTATCAAACATCAAGATTCGCTTTGATCAAAAAATAGGATTTTTTCTTTTATTTACAAAGTTTTAGTTAAGTAAATTAGATTTTATAATTGGTATCTTTTCTAAAATAAGATTGGGTTGTTCCATCTTTCGATAAACGTCAATCCACTGTCTTACTCTTTTAATCTCCTCTTACTCTTTAATTTTTTGTTTATCCAGTAGATAAATTATCATATTTATCCGAAGATGGAACAAACGGCTCTAACAAATAATTTAATTGACAAAGAATTGTATATCTATTGTGTAAGGTAACTATAACGACGTGCCGAAATACAAAGAGAGAATTTCTATATAAATTACTAATAGTTTCCAAGCCGTACAAACCTTGCTGTGTCTATTTTTACACGCATTATCCGTGAAACCACATTGGTCAGCGTTGTTATCGCCATAAATTGCGACCATGCGCACTTGAGATGCGTCCTCCTTTCGCATGTATTTCTATAATCGTATACGGGTTTCAATTTACATAATCAGCGACACACATTTGGCTTTACCGCACTTTTCGTGCGTGAATAATATTCCAAACTCGAGCGCAAAGGATCGATGACTAAAATCTGATGAGAAGTTTGCGAGACTTCCTAAATATTCTCTCTATTAGCGAAAATGATGTCTGTTAACTCAATCGGAAAACATTGCTTCATGTCCTGAATTTGCCGCATGTGTTAAATATGTATGTTAATTGGATTACGCTATTTTTTTTAATACTTAACTGCGCAGTATATGTGTGTGTTCTTTTCACCGTTTTCGTGGAAATCGTATAAATCTATTAACCGTATCAATATTTTTGTGGTACTCGATTAAATCTTTCAAGAGTATATCAATATTTTCGCGGAAATCAGGCATGTTGACAGTACTTTTCATGATAGCTATGGCAAATTTGAGGAAATCAATTCAATGTTGACCTGGATAAGATATAATGAAAATCATTTCTGAGAACTCTTCTTGTACTTTTTCTAATTAATAATTTCTTGAAATTTAGCATTGTTTGAAATCTAGGATATATCGAAATTAATCAAATTTAACACGGAAAGAATGGTTTTGTTAAAAATTTAATTAGATATAGATCTGGAAATAATTTTGTTGAATTATCAAAATAATTATGTAGGACGATCAAACTGATTGCTAGAATGTTAAAGCTTTATATATGTAGTATTGCTCATCATACTTGAGTTTCCTATATAATTATTTTGATAGTCTAACACTTTAAATTCACAAATTCAAGTTATATTCATTGTCAGTCTAACTTATTTTTAATCAATTCTATCTAGATTACTTATTTTTAAACATTTCTATCTAGATTACCACTCCTATACTTATTTCTAACCATTTTTATTTAAATTACCACTCCTAATATGTCATTAATTTAATTAACAATTGAGTTAATTTAATTCAAGAAAGTATATTAAATTTGGCTCAAATTTAGTTTATTATTTACTAAGCATATGTTAAGATAGATGTTGTTTTACGTTGAAATTGTATAAAAATAAATTACACACACATGATTTACACACACATAGAAGTTAAAAACAACAAAATGTTATTTAACTCAAAGAATTAGGGTACTATATTGCTCCTTTGATATCCAACAATAAACGAAATTATTTTCAGAGCTGTATCTATCTAAATCTTTAGATACTTTAGTAAAATTTCTTTCCATATATGTACATTTTCCCTGTATTCAGATTACTTTCCGCAAACGGAAGGTACTTCGCAATCGTTAATTATGATAAAAATATATTGTACGTAGATGTTTGCGACATACATACTTCAGCTATTAAGTTAAAAGTGTTTCGATGTTACTTTCTACGGGAGTCTAATAGATACAACAGTTGTCTCTGAAACATTTCATAATTATGCAACACGAAGACTGTCTGCGTATCTATTATTAGTTGCGTAGATTATTGCGTTTCAAATTAGATAACAGAATAGCATTATATACATGTTGAGTAATACATATTAAAAGAATAATTCTCTGACAAATTGCATCACTATCAGAAAATGAGTCTATTTGTTGCATGTTTTTGCGAGCTTTCACATTGAAAGAATAAGATTTTTTGTTTGAATTGCGTGTGTTTATAATAAATTCAATAAAAAGGATCGATACGAAATCAAAATTCCATGCAATTAATGCATAGAACGCGCACTGCAAAAAATCGCACAGCCCACGCTGTTTTAATGAGCGGCTGCCGTTATAATGCACAATCTCTTTTTCTTTCGCCTTTGATTTAAAAAGATTTTTACTTTAACGATTATCATACAGTTTAAAGACTCTCTTTATGAAAATAATACAAAATAGTACTATACTATACACTATGCAGCTGAATGTAATTCTGTGGCCATTCCTTCGGCTTTACGAATATAAATACAGATATGCAGTTTTTACGAACTTTTTTTCGATGAGTTAAAAATAAATCCAAGTGCTTTAAAAATATGTACCGTCAACTTTCAAGAACACTGTGTACACTAACTCGTGCAACCCCTTCATAGAAAGCGCAGTTATGTTCATGCAATCGATAACCGCTCTATCTATTTCTATTATTTATAGCGCCATGTAAGTGGCAACTTTAATCGCCTTTCCTTTTTTTTTATAGTGCCAATCGGCTACATAATAACTATACTGCCGCTTATCTGTCGCGCTCTCGATTCTTTTCTACACTTAAAATTCTATACGACGCGGGCAACTGTCGCCGACATATTTCAGCGCGATTTTATCAAACATTTTTGTGGTGATTCATACTCTTTGATTTTGTCTAAAGAACTACTGGCGAATTAACACGAATGGTGAACGACGAATACGAACTTGATAAAGTCCATTCACCCTATTCGCAAATTTTATACGAAGTTAATTTTGAATTTTAAATTGTCTTGCGCATAGTCTAGTGCAAGCTTATCGGTTATTGCTTTGCAGTTGCGCGGGATGAAATCCTATACCATCTTTGTAGTCGATAAGAAACCACCAGCTGGACGAGCTAACTGAGAGAGTTTATCGGGAGTCGATAAACCAATGGCACATCGAAAACTTGGTGTATCTCGGAAAATTCGTTCTCTAATCCGTGAGAGAAAACAGACGTTGGAGCCTGTCATTATGTTTGTCATTTATTTTTTATACAACTAATCAAGGAAACGTTCGATAACTTTTATTGATATTTATATATAAATTTTTAATTATTTATTTATATATATTATATTCAATATTTATATATAAATTTTTAATTCTGATATGAATTAATGTCTTTAAAAATATCTTTTCACCAGACGCGTGTGGCGCATGAAATGGAATGTATATCACAGAGAGACTATTTTGGCGTTTTGCCACATTACATGCAATCCAATTTGCTCTTCCATAAAGCAAAAAAAACAAGATATGCGACTGATAAAATTCACGACAAATTATGGCAATCGTGAAGAAAAATTATTACCATATAATTCTATTATGCATCACTTCACGCTATTATCGTAGATATATATATATATATATATATATACTATATATATATATAGTATATAATATGTATATTATTACTAACGTAACTTAAGTAACTAATAACGTTTAGTACTAATTAATAATAATTT
>NW_012130116.1:428503-432183 GCF_000143395.1 Atta cephalotes | reverse complement strand
TATATATATATATACCTACATGTTGCATGAGATAAATTATCGCATACTTTATCCGAAAGTAGAACAGACTTTTAGCGATATAAATAATTTTTATTAAAAATTATTGATTTAATTTAATTTATTGTATAAGAGAAGAATTACACAGAGATACACACAAAAACATGTGAATATACAATTGGCACCATCAGTAATATTGCTGCTGCTGTAAAACCTATCAAGATGAAATCGGAGTGATAATTGACATTACAATAAAATAACATGTTATCGCATAATTAAAATACAATGAAAATATTTATACAACTAGTTATTCAACTTCTATATTAACATAATTTTACAATGCAAGAACTGCATGAAGATTTCGAATACGAAATATCACACATACACACATGCAAGAACTACATACAGGTTTCGAATACGAACAATACGGAAAGCAGAATGTAGGAAAGCTGCATGTAGGATGCAAAATTGAGCAAAAGAAATAAGAGTAAATACGTCAGCACTCCGTGGACATAAATCCAGCCACTGCACTGCCACGCGAAAAGAAGATAAAATATATTTAGTTTCTTAATAAACTGTTTAGTTACTGAATAAATTTTGACTAACATTTTGTTTCTTAACAAGCAATAGTTGTTTCTTGTCGGGCTTTTTACGGAAAAAGATATGTTTTTCAAAGTTTTATTGTTCTATTTTCATAAACTTCGTTTTTTTAATTTTTTAATGATACAAATTCATAAGTAATATATTATGAAGTTGTAAAAAATTTAAATATTTTTACAATATAAAAAATAAATGTGTGATAAATATATTGATATAATTGTAACATATTTTGATTATTTTTATTGTTTATATATATACATTTTCAAATGACATATTAAAATAAATAAATTTTAACAATATTTAATATCAAAAAATTATATTGATTCACAAAATTTCTATTTCTCAGTACTTGATGATTCACATATATTTTATCCGTAAAGTAAATAAAAAATGTTGTAAATTGTTTAAATTTGTACAGTTTTTCAAAAATAAGAGATAATTTGAGAATTCTTTTATTTTCTTTCTTTCTATCTCTATTGCTCTGTTCTCTTTTATTCTTCTTATTTTTCCTTGAGATAATATTTTGTTATTTTTAACTTCCATGTGTACCAAAATGTAAATCTTTTCATTTCCATAGTTAATTTCAACGTAAACAACGTCTGTACATGCATTTAGTAAATAATAAACTGAATTTGAATTAAATTTAATAGATACATTTTCTCGAGTTAAATTATTGAACTTCAACGTTTCACTTAAATTAAAAGTATATTAAATAATAGATCTATAAAATGATTAAAAAATAACTCAAATTGAATTGACATGACATTACAATGACATTATGAATTTAACAATATATATGTACACAATTTAATATAAAACATTTCAAATTAAAACTCTATTAAAGTAATATTCCAATTGAAACTGAGGGAGAAAAGTTTTCTCTTATTAATTCAACCCTTTGAAGTTGACAATACCGTTTAACTTGCTACATTCTGAAACAATTCATCAAAAAGGGGTACTTTTTCACAACTCATTCAGCAACAGTTTTCAAATATTCCCTATGTACGAAGCGTTGCATAGGGTTTATCGCGTTATCTCATATAAAAAAATCCAAGTTAATTCTCCGGCTATTTACATTTCACGAGGACGTTGCTGATTGCGGTAAGAGAATCTGATTAATGTTCGGGCTGTGCTAATTCGCTGGTACGCACAGTCGCGCCCTAATCCCACCTCGTTCGAACGTGTTTGGGTATCAAAATTTGATGGTGGTGTGAGAGGGAGGTGTCGCCAGGACAACGACGGAGATTGAAGGAGCGCCGCGTCGACCTCGTGCCGGCGAGAATACGGGTCACCATACCGACACCGGCATCGTCGCGCATCGATATGCTATGCTGGACACGAATAACGGCGACATACGTCATGGTGCCGCGATAAGGCACTCGGACCCCGTACATACGTACATAGAGGAACAAATAGATAAATGAACGAGAGGTGAGGAAGAGGAGAAGGAGGTGGATGAGGGGAAGGGATGGATAACAGAAGGAGAAGGAGACAGTGGAAGACAAATAGATGGAGACAGGGGAGGAAGAGACGGAGGTGAACGTGGGGACCGACGAACTCGTCGACGCGGCGCCAGTCGTCGAGTCGCCATGTCACTGCGAGGAACTTGCCACTATCTCGCGGGGGCTGCTGCGCTACGCGCCGGGTTGTAAAGGTTTGCCACGGGACGGCGGCGGTAGCGGCGGCGGCGGCAATACGGCTTATACGGACAGTAGGGGTTGCAGACCCAAGACGCGAAGGAGTACGTTTCAGTGCCGTTAAGTTCTGCAAGTGGTATTCTTCGTGTCCGGACCGACGAAGCAGCCCGTTGTATTTCCAGTGTCGCAGAGATTTAATTCAGAAAATTAACAACTGCATTCTAACATTCTGACAGTCTAAATCTTTGAAATTTTATCTTTAATTAGATATAACTTGTCACAATTATTGTATGTACATGGCAGTAATTCGTAATGAAGTTAATTATAGACTTATAATGACATTGTCTTCTCACAATTCTCTTTCAAAGTATGACATGGTCTCGCAATCGAAATCATATGATTTTTAATGATTAAATGTTCAACATTTATTCGGCTTGCTATTTAAAATACTATTTAAAACATTGGTAACAACTCAATGATAACTGTAAAATAAAAAAAGAGAAGAAGTATCATCTATCAACGACGTCGATGCATCATAGAGTAAAGTATCGATAGGATCCGATTTTTACTTAGCAAATAAATCTTTTATTAAGATTTCTTGTATAACAAAATTTAAATGTTCGGTTAACTTTGCTCAGAAGACTTCGAAACAAAACTTTTGAGGAAAACAGAGAAATATCGAAAATAATTTATTGAAGAAGTAACTGGTTGACATTAATCATAATTTAATGTTACACTGGTGTAGTAAATTATTCTAAGAAAGCTTAAGCTATAATTAAGCTAAGTGTTTTACGAAGTGAAGTTTTTATCTTGTAGCTCTCTCTTAGAAAAAGGAGGGAAGTTAAGTTCATAGAAAGTTGCTAGAGAAGGCCGAGGCTTGAATAACGAGTTGTTTCTGAAGAAACTTCTGACTCATTTTGAGAATCGTGAAACGCTTTATTTGATTCTTTTGCACTCTGATGCGAAAAAGGGCTGATTATGTTCGAGAACGTGACACAGCGAACGTATCTTATTCTCATACGTATATCTAGTCTAGTCAGACAAGGATCTCGTAAAATCTCAAATCTCTATGGAATCGCTGTTAAGAATAGAAGATCGATATCACTCTCATATGTTCTCACTATTTACGTATGATAAAAGATTTTCCGCTTGTAAATCGGTTCCTAAACAAATTTTAATTTAATTTATAGAATGGCTTTAAATGTTCACTTTTTTCGCACGATAACACGTGTCCCAAGAGCCCGCTTGTGGATTTTCTAGAAAAATTTGCAATTCGATGTAAGAACAAACAAAGCGTATTGGACACCTTAGATATTTCCCACAGCGAATATTTCATGATCCAACATTTATCCGTAGAATTTACGAAATGCAAGACTCGTGTTAGCGTAACTTCTATATATCTTGCCTATATATATATATATATATATATATATATATATATATATA
>NW_012130116.1:413605-427713 GCF_000143395.1 Atta cephalotes | reverse complement strand
TATATATATATATATATATATATATATATATATATATACACAATAGAACACTTTTCACATGCTCGGTTATCGAATCACGTATCCGTTTGACAACATCCGTTGTCCCTCAACTGGAGATTCACAGGATCGCGAGATCAAAGAAAAAGAATCGATAGCGGCCACTTTTTGTTATCATCGATGTCATGAATCATTCTAATACAAATGTGAAATGTCGGCCATACGAATTGTTCATCCGAACGACTCTTCAATAGGATCGAAAAATTGATAGAGAAAGATCCACTGTTTGTCGAAGGTAGGATTGTTAGATATCTAAATACCAATGGTAATCCAATCTCTTGAATAAAATAACATTTTTATTTTTAATTTTTGTGTGTATAAAAATGTATATCAATCCATTTTTGTAGTTAACTTCAAAATTGGTGTACATTAACGCATTTAGTAAATAATATAATAAACTAAATTTGAATCAATACACTTTCTCGAGTTAAATTGTTTAACATTGTTTTAGTTAAATTAATATATTGAGCAGAAGCAGAGAGTAGTGACTTATAAAAATATAATTAACTCAATTGGATATTTGATATTATGAATTTGATATTATGAATTTAACAGCATCGGTTTAATTTATTTTTTAATCTTTTCCAGTTCTAAGATAATAAAAAGAATAAATTATACCAAGATAAAAGTCAATCTAAATTGAAAGAAATGGCCATAGAACACCATATCTTTAAATGATTTCGTTTTTGATGTGTGACGAAAATTGGAATTAAAAAATTTTTATCAAAACAATTTAACTCGAGAAAATTTAAATTTATTATTAAGTGCGTACATGCTTTAAAACTAAAATGGTTTACATTTTAACACACATTTAAAAAAAATAAAATGTTATTTAATTCAAGAGATTGGCTTACCAATTGCTATTTTGATATCTAATCTATTGTTTTAGTTAAATTAACGATATATTAAGTCGGAGTAGTGGTGACCTAGAAATGATAAAAAGTAACTTAAATTGGGTATAATTTGACATTATGAAGTTACCAATAATAAGACCTACGTAAATACATATCTTTGACACGCATCGCTTATCACGAAGGCCTCTGATATCACGGATATTGGATGCTTCGGCAAGGTAAAAGGTCGTTTCAACGATATCGATGTCTTCGCCCGATGTCCGATAAAGTATCTATGAGACGAACGACTGTGCGCACGTAGAGTCGTCTATCCATGAACTCAATTCAGTTATTCATTCATTAGATCTAGCCATTTGTGCTATTCTTGGTGTAGGCGCTTCATTCTCTTACATTTTCAGTGCAAATCTTGTTATTATTACATTAGCGTTCAACACCTGTATGAATTTTTAAGAAACGCTAATTTCATCTCAATCTTCATTTTATCTCGTTATTTTGAATTTGATTCTTTCAATGGAATTTTGATTAGATTTCGTAATTGCTGAATTCATCTTTTGCATTCGAAGTAAAAACTTTAAGTAAAGGTCACGTCGTATGTATCATACTTTCTGTTGTGTTCGCAAAAAAGTACCTTCAAGTTCGAAATAAGCTACAAGAATGTCATTATCCTGAGAAAATTTTTAATACGAGACAATCCTACGCGTTTGATTCTTGATTAAATTTGCTTTGATTTGCAATCAAAA
The DNA here is from genome assembly GCF_000143395.1 of Atta cephalotes. Classification (NCBI taxonomy): domain Eukaryota; kingdom Metazoa; phylum Arthropoda; class Insecta; order Hymenoptera; family Formicidae; genus Atta; species Atta cephalotes. The sequence goes on along the minus strand of NW_012130116.1, from coordinate 426,062 downwards.
AAAATGTAGAAGTTTTTTATTAGTATCGTCTTCGATACGATAAAAACATATCCATGTATGCAGGTTTATTAATCTTTTAATAATGCTCTTATTAATGCTCTAACGAAGAAAAAATTATTTTTCATAAAAATTAACAAACAAACGTACAAAATTGGATAGTGTTGTTAACTAGCAGATTTTTTCATGTATAAATATGAGATTAATATTATAATGAAAATTGTAATACGGAAAACACGATTGTGCTGTATCTAAAATTAAATATAAATCTGAAAATAATTTGGTTAAATTAAGCTGGTTGCTAGAATGTTAAAATTTGTTGCAGCACTGCTCATCATGCTTGAGCTTTCTACATAATTATTTTGATGTCTAATAAAATTTCGGATTTGTTAACTAAATTTTTAGATACTTGAAAAAAACCATTCCTTTCGTTCATTAATTTATACCGCTTCATAATTAATCAAAATAGATCGAGTTTAATTAAAAAACTTTGAATTAATGATTAATATGCTTTGTTTTATTAGAGAATAAAGAATAACAAATAAAATAATACATAAAAAAATATTTTTAATATGAGAGCTACTTATTTCATTCAGAATTAGAATTAAAAATAGTTTTTCAAACTTTTTACTTTATTTTAAAAAAACCATTATATATGTATAGATCTTAAAAAAGACTTTGTCATTTGTTGTTATATCTATTTGACTTTTTGATATCGCGATATACGTACAATTATCTGCGGTGACATATAATTATTTTCACAGATGTCCGACAACTATCTGCAATTTTGATGTATTTATCATTTATTATAAGGCATTAAGTGCATTTAACATTATGTTATCGAAACATTTAAAAGATTACAAAAGTGGCGCATAAATATCGTATACACGTGTAAACTACGTTAGATCGCACTTCTCTCGTTCTGTGTATATCAGAGGTGATCTCCTATTCGACATCGCCCAACATCGGCGATCGATCCGAACGTCAAGAGAGAGAGAGAATTCAAATTACCACACGGTACAAGAGGCGGTCGCCGTAATTGGTATTCCTGGGCTACGCTGAGAGATATAAAGCATCAGTCGCGGTACTTAACGGTATCCAAAAACAACGAGCCACACCGTGAGTCGAGTTTCGTCAAATAATCTCACGACACCTGCAGTTTCTTCCGACCGACCCTCACCGCGTTGCAACGTGCCGCAATTTGGTTTGCACAAGTCGCACAGCGATGCGGGTGCCGACACTCGCCGGCTGTTCAACGACGTTATGATGATGATGATGATGACCAAAAGGGGAACATACTAAGCCAGTGGTCTCCTAGTGACGCATGCTGTATGTGAAATAAAACCGCATAGTTGTGCACAGTCATACTGTTAAATTGTACATAATACGTAGAGACATCGCCAGGCAATTTAAAAAAAAAAAAAAAATCGACGAAAATGCTATGCTTGGATATCAAACTCGTTTCGCGACTGCGGGGTGTCTCCTCCGGAACTGCCTCGTCAACCGCGTCATCAACGCACCCGACGACGGCCTCAGCTTCGTCATCCTCGATGAGCTCCGCGGAGAAAAGCAAGTTCCGCAGAGTGAAACGCCACGAGAGTGGCGAGGTCGCCAGCTCGACTACGACCAGCGACAGCGAAGAGGAATTGTTGCGACCTAGTTCGACCATCCAGGAGATGATACGCAGGAACAGATCCAGATCGGTATGCGTGGCGGCGCTCATGCCGTCCTCGCAACTTAGGCAGCTACATCGACGTGCCAGTCATGTGTACGTTATTCTAACGCGTGATCTCTGCTCTAATGGCGATGTCACGTGAAGCCAAAATTGCGAGTCAAGTAACAAGTTGCTGATTTAATCTCTCGATTATATTATTTTCTTCCTTGAAAAGGATGAGCAAGTAACTTGTTATTCTCTTGCTGTTCAACTTCCTATTTGTCGCGTGAAATACCATACCAATTTACTCGCTGACTTTTTTTTTATTACCTTTTATTGAAAAACAGAGTAATTCGCTGCTTGTTGCTTGACCTTTTTTTCTATTTACTTCACTCAGAAACCAATAAAACCTTGTCACTGAAACGACAATCTAACGGGCAATACTGTGCGAAACCCGCGACCCGAGCGAATCCCGAATCTTGAACAGTAATCGTTTCTCTTTGTCTCTTTCATGTAACGGCCTCTCCCGATTACCCGGCCAATTCGACCTCGACGTAGCTTCTCGTTAACCTAGATATTCATGTCGTGAAAAATGAGAAGCGCGAGAGAGGGATTGAGCCGGCGGACGAAGGGTGCCACCGTATATTACGTTCACACTACGGAGGTAGATACGATTCGCTCACCGGGGGATGATTGTATTTGATCGAGATACATTTAGTGAATCAATGATAATTATCCTGTCGATAGCATTTTACCGTTTAATCATCCGTACGAGAGAGAATATCGAGAAACGTGGTTCTACAACCTTTTAATATGATAGATTATTTGCTCGATGTAATTAATGCTTTTTAGGGAAAATTTTTAGGAGAATATCGTATATCATCCCTTTGCTTCAACTTCTCAATATTCAATATTAAACATCTCTGTAATTAAATTCTATTCTTACATTGAAATTAAAGACAAAATTATTTTACTTGAAATGATCAAAGATTTTTATCTATATCATAATAATATTTAGTTAAAGAAAGATGGAATCTAGATTGAATAAAAAATTAATCAGATCATTCTATGAATACAGAAATCGATTTGCAATGCTGGATCGATTTCGGAGTGAGATAGATAATTCGAGAAACATTTTTTTAACATTTTTTTAATCCACGTAATTTTCAAATAGCAAACGACGTATTGGAAACATCGTCGAAAAGACACGATAAAGTTAGAAAAAATATATTAGAAAAAATATACGTGTTCTCGGTCGAGAATTCATCACGGCGGACGAGGCGTGTCTTTCCTGGTGCGAACGATTCCATGAGAATGCGTACACATGTAAGTAAAAAAAAAAACTATAAAAACGTTTGCTCGCAGTGAGGTCATTTGTTTCTGAATAGTGCGAATCACTTCGTAAAAAAAACTACATAGAAAATCAAACGTATTTATAAAACGCGCACTACGTCTCCGGCGAGTATGAACGAATAAACTACTTTAATTAAGCGTCCTGTGAAAAATCTCTCAAGATAAAATATATCCTCGCGATGAACTCGCGGTCAAATCTGAACATGTTTTATATCATGTTTCAGAGCCACCACGGATGCAATAGCGAGGCGAGGTGTTCTATCGAGACGATGTTACGGCAGTGTCGAAATGGTAAGGGAACAATGAAGCAGATACATATAATATATCTAGGTAAGAGCCTCGCTCTACTTGTTACAAGGGTCTTAGCCGTATGCACAAGTATTTGTGCGAGGTAAACGCTAATCGTTTCGATAAAACGAACATAGCGCCCTATGATAATTCATGACACGTCCAGTAAGCTGATTATATTGTTTCCCTCTATCTTGCTGTTTATCTATTGATTTGCTTATCGCACAGTTCGTCGAAGGTGTACCCGGGCAGTGCTTGGTTCGCGTTAATATACGGTGTCACAATATGTTCAGACGCGACAGTTTTATCGGAAAATAATAAATGAAAAATTCTTTAAAATCATTAAGTCTATCAAATAGAATTTCAATCAAAAATGTAATGTACGTCTTTGATAAATCCGTGGGTGAAGAGCGTACTACTTTATATTAATAATAATTTATTTCATAAAATTTTCTTTCAAGGAATCTGAATTGTATATTTAATTTTTCAACTTTTCTATTTCTTAAACATATATGTTTCATTCGGTCTACTTTCAATTCTGTCGCGACTCCCGCGACTTTCAATCACAAACGGAAGGCTCCTAAAATTTTTTTTTTTAATGATTTATAAAACGAAGAAAAAAAAAAGAAAAAAAAAAGAAAAAATATTTTTCAATTAAATTCGAATACCGAATTTCGTAGAAATGAAATCGAGTTCTCGAAATAGATTATTTATATAAAGTCTACATGAAAAGATTTAAGACCTGGATTCGATTTTACCACGATTTTACATTTCATTCGTACGTTCGAAGTGAATTCGCAAATTTGAAACTGGAGCATGTTGACTCACACGGACATTTCATGTTATGTATGTATTTGATAATTGTGACGCTCGAAAATGTCTTTCTAGCTGCCGCAGATCGAGCAGGATGGTGCCGACAATGGCAGAAGATTTCGAGTGGAGAACGGAGATTCTCCCGGGGAAAAAGAAGAGGTGAGGAAGCGTTGCTTAATGATCAAACGATCAAGTTCTTTCTTCTACCACTCGAAAGATTCGTCCCGTTTCGCGTAATTGCTCGTTCTTACTTCATTGTTATATCATTCTTTCATCGTATCCCACTTTCTGCCACGGATTATGTTTGTAACGATAAACGATTTTTACATTAACAGATGTTCGGTTCGCCGAGTACGCCAATATTAGAAAATCCAGAGTACCAAACGCGTTGGTACTTCAAATACTTCTTAGGCAAACGTAAGTTGAACGTTAAGCATATCTGTAACACAATATTCATATATCATCGCAATTAGAATAATCATATGTTATTATAATCATATATTATTTTGTTTAACATATTTCTGCTTTTATAGACATCCTAATTTTTTGAACCATATTTTCTTTTCATACATAAATATTGAGGAAATATGATGGAACATTTCATCAGCCTCTCATTTATGTAAATCGATTTATGTTCTTTATTCACTCGATCGAATTTAATCATTGTTGCGTTTAATGAAAATTTATGCATAGAATATTATATTTTACATTTTTTGTAGTAGCTTTCTCGTAGATAAGAATTACTACAAGAGTTACTTATGATAGATGATTTAATATAGTCAAAGAATAAATAAATAAATAAATAATTAATAAATAAGAAGAAATTAAATAAAAAAGCTATTTTATTTATGCACAGTGCATCAAAATTATATCGCTTCTGATCAGGAGAGAAATCCTCTCTTTCTCTCGGTAGTCACGAGCGAAGTCGGTGATCAATGCGTACCACATTATAGAGTTATTCTATGGAGGCGAACTGTGAGTAGATAATGTATTATTTAGTAGGGAAGATCCCTCCAGAGACCAATTCATGAAATAAGTTATGTTTCTAACTTTTCCTTTCTTTTTCTTCTTTTTTTCTCATATATGTCAAACCTTTGGAAGGTTTCCTTACATTATACTCAGCTTCAATTTATTTTACAAATGAAATATTTATTGCTACAACTTTACTTGGTACATATGTTAAACCGATATCTATATATCTCTTTGTAATATCTATCAGTTTACTGCATATGGCATGCGAATATAAACTTTAATATACTTGATACCCATCCTTTGGTAGACTCATACTTCGGAGAATAAAATTATTAATAACAAATACAAAATTAATCGTAAATAAATTAAGAAATGTTTTATGTAGGGCGCGCAGAAAATATCGTTGCCGTATTCGGCGAACAAAACAATGACTATCAGACAAATTCTCAGGTAACTATCTCTGTGTCCACAAACTAAAAGAAATACGATTGCAATCTATTATTGACCTTTCAGCAACTTCTTCAGTCTGGAAAAACTCGACAAAGCGCCTCGTGAAGTTTTCACGCCCGAACTACAAAAGGTACGTTTACAAAGATCTCATACCATTTCTCGCTCAAGTAGGACGTTGTAAAGGAGGTATGGATTAATTCAATGATCCTTGACAGGATCTATTACTGTTGGAGGAACAAGAAGGCTCGGTGAACTTTAAGTTTGGTGTAATCTATGCAAGAGAGGGTCAGATCACCGACGACGAGATGTTGTCTAACGGTAAGCCTGGAAGTGTCGCTGAGAACAAAAGACAAGTTTATTGGTGGGATGGGAAATTAAGTGATAATAGATGTGTTATCGATCTCTGAGGAACGTTTCTCATTGCTCGTAGAAAGAGGTAGCCCGGGCTTCGAGAGCTTCCTGGAGATCCTGGGTGAAAGGATACGGCTCAAAGGTTGGGACAAATATAGGGGCGGCTTGGATGTGAAAGGTACGTTGATGACATGAATATTGGCAGTGCAAACTCGAGATGTGCAATCAGAAAAGGTCTGCAATCGTCACTCGTCTCTTCAGATTGTTACACTGGCAGAATTTGAAAATGTTCTGCCCTTTCTCCAATTCTTCCAACTAACGAATCGTTTAATTACCATATTTTTTATGACATATATTTTTAATAATACATTTATAGAAAATATATTAAAATATTGATAAACACATTACTGATATAACAAACCTTTCTTTCAATTTTGTATAGTTTCTTTGGCTTTATGTATCACATTCGTGGCTTGAATAAACTCGTACTAACCCAGAGGAAATCTTTCTCTTATTTCCACGATTCGCACGTTCTGTCGTTTTTCAGGAGATATGACGGGCAAGGAAAGTTATTACACGGTTTATGCAGGTCACGAAGTTATGTATCATGTTAGTACGATGCTACCGTATTCAAAGGACAATCCGCAGCAACTCGAAAGGAAAAGACACATTGGCAACGATATTGTTAACATCATTTACACGGATGATCCATCAGCCGTAGATACTTTCAATCCGAACTGTATAAGAAGCCAATTTACCCGTAAGTTAAAAAAAATATCATGATAAGGTCACGAACAATATATCAAACTGAACTTCGCCCATTGTTGTTTACATAAAGAGCACTCGAGTTAAAATAAGACGTAACGTAGTAATTCTCAATCTCCTTGTGTCTTTTTATTACACCTACAGATTTTGTTCACGTTCTTTTAAACTTAATACGTTATATCACGCACTTGGCCTACTTGCATTATAAATCGCTAATTATAATATATTACAAATATAATTTCAGATATTGCCTTTAAAATTATTTTTCCATAGATTTCATCGTCCTTTGTTTTAATTACTAATTACAAATTAATTGAAAAAAATAATAGAATAGAAAAACTAATATAAAAGTTATATAACTATATTATATAGAGTTAAAATAAAATAAAAGAAAGTCATTAAATAAATATAGTTCATTTCCAATTATTTAGACGTGTTTGCCGTGGTGACGACCGAGGCGGATGGCAAGAGTTGGCGGGTCGCTATTTATTGCGATGAAAACGTACCCCTGTTCGGACCGAGTCTTCCCTGCCCGCCAGTTTTCGAGGACCCGTATAATCTTCGCGAATTTCTCCTTGTTAAACTGATCAATGGCGAGAAAGCTACTTTTGACACGCCGACATTCTCTAGGAAGAGGGAAAGAACTCTCGACGCCCTATTGCGAGACATGTACCAAGAGCATTCGCAAGACAGCAAGAGCAACGTAAGCTACTTTACACGGACTAGCACTTATTCTCGTTTGTATTTCCCCTGCATTCCATTAATTTTTACTTGCAATAATCTTGAATAGGCCATTACCCTTACGGAAATTTAATACTGGCCAATTTAATACTGAAAGACAGTAATTAATCATTTATTTTAAGCATTAAAAGTTATTCAGCGTTTTTAATACTCCAAATAAATAATTAGTGTCTTTCAGTATTAAATTAACTACTGTTAGATTTTTTTTTTCCTATATTATTATAATATGAATATTTAATATTTAAGAAATAATATAATATTATAAAATACACACAATATTTAAATATCTCTTTTCAAAAATTGTAAGAAGAAATAATGCTTACCTAAATATATAGTTAAAGCGAAAAGGATATGTTAAAGAAAATAATCAACTTGATATTTCGTAACAGAGCATGTTAAATCGCCGAGCGCTCTCGGATGTCGTGGAGACACCAGGTCGACGGCGAGAAGAAACACGCGCTGTCGAAATGGTGCGAGTCGGACAAGCCTTGAAATTGGAAGCTATCATGCGTGGCCTCGCACCCACCTCTCTCGCCACTGTCGGTCCTTTGAAGCCCAGGCCATGGGAACCGAGATGCATCTATCCCGACTTTCCCTACGAGGTCGTTTGCGGTGATGTCTGGCTGGAGAACAGGCTGATTCTCGCCTCGGAGAATGGGACTTTTCTCATTGAAGGTAATTTTGCACGAAGTAGATATTACCTCGAAATCTAATTATTTGAGATCTAACAATTTTGATTGTCCGAGAGACAATTTTCTCTCGATCGAATAATCGAAAAGAATTGTATCAAATAACGGTCAAAAATAAATAATATGATTATTAAAAAAGCACTGAGAAAAAAATATTTATCTGTGACTATAAAAATATTTATCTGTGATAATTTTATAGTAAAATAATTATGGCAAGGAACTTCATTTTTATCTTCATTCATAGTCATCATTAGATGACTAACATTATTAACATGATTACGCGATATTAGATGAATATATTTTCGTTACCAATTATTGAATATATATAATTTTTTTTGCATATACAATTATAAATGTAACTATAAATATAATTATTATTATTAACATTAGCAACTATAAAAATGGAGAGCACCTAATTTTTATTCCATAATTATTTTACCATTTAATTATAGTCATGAGTATCGAACACATTTCTCTCAATAGGGCAATTAGTATTCAAGAATCAAATTACAAATTATTACAACAAAAGCTATTATCGGAAGTGCTATGAGAATTTTCAATTAAATCTCTTTTCGATTCTCTTTCCAGATGGAGTTTCGCACAGATTGCTCTTTGATGAGTCAGTGCAGATCAAGCAATTGGATGTAATCGAGCAGCACGGTATACTTTTATTCCGTGCTGGCGATAAAGGTAAGGAGAGTAGCGTCTACGTTTTCCGGCTGCGAGAGTTTGAAAGCGATGCTTCCATGAGATGCGCCGAACTGTTCAACAATCGCGAGACTGACGAGCGAGAGAAGGAGGAAGAAGATGATGACGAGGATGCCGAGGATGACGATGATGATTGTGACGAGGATGACACCGAAGAATGTGACAATTTCACACGTGCCACCGCTAAATTTCAACCGGTAGGACGTCCACGAGCGCGGATGCGCGTTCGCGCTCCGGCCGTTCGAAGCCGAGCGCATATCAAGGAAAGGAAGCTGCGGCGTACACGGGGATGTCACTTGTACAGCATCACGAGACCCGGAGGATCGCATTTACGTATGGTAAGAAGACTGAGTCATACAATTGATAGAAAATTAAACTCTGACAATACGATTTATCATGATTTCCTTGTGCGACACTTAAATGTCTTCTATTTTTCTTTTCATCCTATTTTTTATTATTTTAAATTTGTACTTTGAGACAAGATTACGATTGTGGTACGAAATAGTGCGTGGTCGTCGGTCGCCGACTCACGGTCCTTCAGTGGAAGCACAATGCAGCCTGGACCATCTGGTGCTCGTCAGCTGATACCGACACCGTCGACGGTTTTCTACTAGTGAAGGAATTTACCGCGAACGAGACACCCTCATTAGTAACAATGATCGAGAGCGTCGATCCAGCAAACGAATGGACACTGTGTTGCGGCGCTCGTCATCACTTCGAATTGATTACCGCTTCCGGTACTTCGAGGATAGTCCACATGGAAGCGACGCCTAAGCCACATTTGGTAGCGGCGTTGGATCTTCGCGAGGACGAGGAACCGGAATTGTTACTTTGTTACAACAGTAGGTCATGTTCCATTTTAATACTTAATTCGAGACATCGGACTCTTAAATTCAATGATGATTCATAACTGGTTTGCAAGAAGTATATATTACGAGATTTCAGAAAATATTTATTCTTAACACTAGAACTGACAACACATACATATATATATATATATATATATATGTGGTTTCTACTAAAAATATATTATATAAATATATATCGTATAAATACGTAAAGGATTAAATTGATCAATTTACTTCCTTCTCTTCAGATTTTTATATAAATATATAAATATATGTGTATTTTTGAATATTAATTTAATCTTTTACATATTGCAAAATTACGAAAATTCTTAAAAATTTATATAAATTTGATTTAAAAAAATACAAAATAGTCATATTGATTGTTTTGATAGTTTCAGTGTTAATTATCTTTTCTGAGTTTGAGAATTAAAAAGGATCTAGTATAGTATAGAGTATATTATAGATGCCTATCAATATTCATTTCTTTTCTTAGATACATGTCACTTTCAAAAGCTGGCAGAAGAGAACACTGCGTCAACCGAATTCGATTTTAATTGGAATTCGATACCGACAGTCGTAGGTGAGACAATTAAAAAATTTTCAACAAAAATTATATCATATAATATAATGACAGTAACATTATTCTTTCATTACTGTTTATAACAGCCTGTGCCTTTCCATACGTGATTGCCTTCACTAATGACACGATGGAGATTCGATTGATAATAAACGGCAATCTGGTTCACACAATCGCCATGCCCAGTCTCAACTTGATCACCTCGAAACGGGACATCTTTTTCGCAACCACGGCGCCGGAATTTTTCCCAGGAAAATGTGAGCGAATTCGATTAGACTCAAAACCTCTCGAGAAGGAAGAAATGCCTTGCAGTCCACCACTGACCGCACAGTCTTCGTCCTCCTCTCGATCGAGTGTTCAGAGTACGTGATCTTTAATGTCTTGATTTCCGTTAAACCTCAAAATCCTCATCGATCCGATCGTTATCGCTGAACGCTTGACAAACGTATTGAGGTCATCCTCCCCAAATCTTGGGGAATCTTCCTTTCACAGACAGTCAAGGCGATTGGAAGCCGATAAGGATCTACCGGATACCACTGCAGACGCTGTCGAGAAGCACGGCGTCCAACTGTAACCAGAGAAGATGTCCGAGTCCCGCGGAACCGGAAATCGTTTCCGCACCACCGACTTCCGACAGAACCTTCCTGAGCGTCGAACCTCAACGTGTACACAGCAGGTCCTGCAGCAGCAGTCCTACACCCACACCGACCACGAATTTGCCATCGCCATGTAAAAAATAGACACCGTAGTTTCTTGACGCTTGGCAATCGATTGCATTAATTGTGATCTTAACAGGATCGATTACATAAAAAAAAAAAGAAACCGACCGCACGTACCTGATTTCTCGTCTTCGTACGAGAAAACATATGGAAATTTTTGTCATTGTTATGTTATTAGCATGCGTCATGCTACTGTATATCTTGAATGTAAGTGCGACCGCGCATATAAGTTTATTGTTTGGATAGATTTTGACGAGGACATATTAGTATCTTAATTAGAGAAATCTGTGACATAATTATTTTTCTTCGCTTCTTATGTCTTTATTTAGATATTTCGCTATTGTTATTTTACTAACGTTTGTTGTAGTACATGTGACATTCTATTTGTTCTAAGTTTATGTAATACATAAAAAAAAACGTTTAAATCCAAATTTTTTAAAGAAAGATAATTGCGAATATTTCGATAATAAATTCGAATTCTATAGTGATCCTCTTATCTCGTTATATTCTTCTTTTAATTTTTTCTTATATATATATATGTATATGATACAAAACAAATTTCAGAATTCGCGGAAATATCTCGCAAGATATTGATTCTCTGTATTAAGTTAAATCGATTTCATTTCGCGTTTTCCGTAATTAAAAACTTAATGGCGTCATGGTGCGATGAAGACGAATTTCAATTTATTATTTACTTTTGAATTTTTTTTAAGTGACGTAGTTTCTTATTATTTTAAAACCAATTTTAAATAATAGGATTCAGGCTCTTGACCGTAACGGTCGACGGCCAAAAAAAATATTTCTCGACTTGGAAACTGAACATGCACTTAATATGTAAAAAAGGGCATTTTTCGGATGCGCGTTAGCTCGATGAATCACGCGTTTCTTCGAATATAAAGAAGAGGCACGCGAAGAATGTTGTCGGAAATAATTGTGCACGGTTGATCGATCCCCGATGATTAAGACCGTCAAATTACGCCGCACATCCGGACTTATTTTTATTTAATAAGAGATATAACACATTATTCCGACATAAGTGTCGATGTTTACGCATCATGTGTATATAATATAAAGTAATGAATAAAGTATATATGTTATCGTTGCATTTCCACCGAAAATGATAAGCAGTATTTTTTCAATACTTCTCGCGCCTTCTCTATCTTTGAACATTATTTAATCTAGAATTTTAAGATTGTATTTATTCATTGTTCGACAAATTAATTTGATTGTTTTACGTATATTGTATAAATATATGTCTATATCATCTGTTGTGTCAGTTGGGTGAATCATTGCTTCTTAAAATAAATTTCACAGAATTACACTTGTTAAATTGTATTGTTCCATCTAGATTCGATAACGATAATATAAGTGATTTATTTTGAACGATATATATATATATATATATATATATATATATATATATATATATATATATATATACTACTACTTATTATTACTAGTATACTAACGTACACTAACTAACTAAACTTAAACTTTAAACTAAAACTAAACGTAACTACTACTTAACTTAA
>NW_012130116.1:410867-413585 GCF_000143395.1 Atta cephalotes | reverse complement strand
AACGTTAACTTATTAACGTTAAGTTTTACGTTTACTTACGTTATATATATATATATATATATATATATTATTATATATATATATATATATATATATATATATATATATATATATATATATGTATATCGCACTTTATTGTACTGTATCAAAGTCCACGATAACATAAATTTTCCGAAAAATTAAAGAACTCCGTACTAATTTATTAGAAAATTGAGTTCCGATGAGTTAATTTTTTACATATAATGATTTTTTAATTTATAATGTGATGAACAAAAAGTATTCTCTAAACATTTATAAGAATAAATAATGGAGTTATTGAGTTGTTATGTCTTAAAGAAGCACTAGTATACCTAGCACTAGTATACTTGTATACCTTTGATATATCATAGCATACTTAAAAGTAATCCATTGAATCTTATGTCTATGATATTTTTGTTCACCGCATAAGCTACATAATGAATGTTTTAGGACATATAATATAAATGTTCTATTCATTCTATTTTTTTTGACATTCAATGAATAACAAAGATAAGAGGACACTTGTGTCTCCTAAAAGAACAACTTATATATGAAAATTAACTCATTTCACTGCAATCACCAGGATCCAATTTTCCATACAATTAGTGCGAAGTCCTTTGTGAGAGAAAAAATTATATCTTTTTCTCTTGGGATAGTCGCGATATAATGCATCTAATTTTCTAATTAAATAAGAGAAATGCTATTTTCGGCCAAAGTGGATCTTAGTGCTTAAATATTTGTGCGAATTTATATGCACATTTAATTTTGCAAAACCGAAATTTTTTTCAACTTTAAAATGCAAATATAAACAGAATTAGAGACAGAATTTGTACTACAATATCAAATTGATATCTCATTCAATTTTCATATTTTCGGAAAAAATAAAGAGAAAATCAAGAAATTAAGGGATTGCATCACGAGGATCATCATCCACTCTAAACTTTTTTCTTCATCGATAAATTCGATGTGGGATCGATTCATGCGAGTCGAAAAGCCGATCGTGGCTTGAAGAAGCATGTCGCATGGCGACCCCGGTCAAACTCGAGCATTGAACCGTGACGCGATTTTCGTTTGTTTGATATGCGTTTTCTGCTGTAAGTTTATTGGCGTTCGGATTATATAGCTGTTCGAAACTACATTTGAGGCCTGGGTGCCTTTGAGCAAAGAAGAATAATACTGACGGCCGAATATCACGCTCCATCGCAATTTATAAGGCTGTTCTTTTTAGCTGACTTCTTGTACAAATCTTATCTTTCCTCTTTTTTTCTCCAATGTCATAAAAAAGAAAAAGAGGAAAGATGAACAACAAAAAATTCAATTAAAATGAACAAGCCTAATAATTCATATCATGGCACATATTATGAAATTATTCAGAATAAATTTGCAATAATTCCGATCGGAATTGTTTAATTATTCCCTATATTTCTATCGTTTTCTAGAAGAAACAAAATAATTCCAATCGGAATCCATTCCGAACAATTCAATAATATGTGCCCATGAGTTCAAAATTCATAATTGTGGGCATTAAACTTGCATTCGTGTCTAGTGTCTATCTTTTCCTTAATAAAGATAGAAAAAGGAAAACGACATAAATAAGCACAAACATACTGAAAAAAATTTATCACTTTTAATAGATATTTGTTTCAATAATAAGAATTAAGTAAACATTTACTTTCTAAGTAAACATTAACTTTCAATATTTACTCAATAAAAAAGTGATAGTTAAATCAGAAATTAATAATTTTTGTATCAAACAAATACATGTTTACATTTAGTAAATATTTACTTAAAACTCTTCAAACAAATATTTATTGAAATTTATTTTATGTATATAGTTTTTCTTCGGTGCACAAATACAAATTTTGGACGATACTGATCCGTCATCATCAACTTTTTAGCGCATCGCTCTTTTCGACGAGAAATTCTTTCGAAAATGAAACGCGAAATGCTCCAAAAGTCTGCTGTTTTTTTTAAATCCAAAATTTCCGAGAATCAAATCAAATAATTGAAGAATCTCGCGATACGGTGCTTTCTCTTTGCGTGTACGGTGAACCGCGAATTCTCCACGTTTTGCCGCGAAACGGTTTTATAGCTCGTCATAATAATTTTCAATGGAATTGCACGTTATCGTTTATTATCATATAGGTACACAGATTCGATACAGCGGCGGAATTTATCGCGAATGTGCGACGCAGCGCGTTATCGCGAAAACTTTCCATTTTTTACGCGTGGTTGCTGTTACGCAGAACGTATGATACATACGTAACCGGTAACATTCCAGCGAAGGGGTCCCATTCGTAACCGCCGCAACCAGCCGTCCGCCATGTCAGCCGGCGAGCGGCCGAAGGCGACGTCGACGCGTCGCGTCGCGTCGGAAGGAACAGCCGTCGGCGGTGTCGGCATCGCGCGACGGTGTACTGTACTATCGGCATTGGCTTCGCGGCGCACGGTCACCCGCAAGAAAGAAAGAAGGAGGAAGAGAGACAGAAAGAGAGGAGGGAGAAGGGGGAGGAGGGAGGTCGAGAAAAGGTGATGGAAAAAGATGGGGAGAACGCACTTGCGAAGGTGCGAGCGAGAGCGAGGAAGAAGGAAAGGAAGAAAGGGGGGAGAGAGAGAGAGAGAGAGAGAGAGAGAGAGACGCGAGGTACGGACGGGACCACACGAACGGTAACGTCCGCGGCGAGAGAGCGAGACGGAGGA
>NW_012130116.1:395379-410847 GCF_000143395.1 Atta cephalotes | reverse complement strand
GAGAACAACGAGAGAGAGAGAGAGAGAGAGAGAGAGAGAGAGAGAGAGAGAGAGAAACGAACGAACGGATAAAGAAGAGAAAGAGCGCCTCGGCGCGTTGAACGAGGTAAGAGCGTTTCCCGTATTTGTTTTGGAAAAAAAAAGCGACGGTAACATTCATTAAGGCCTGTTCGACGTGTGACTCCCGACATCATAGACGTACGGAGGTTATGTTTCCCGATGACCCCTCGACTCCCACCCCCCACCCCCCTCCTCGCGTCTCCTCGCTCCTCTCTTCTCCTTCCCTTTCCCTCGCAGTTGCCCTCCCCTGCCTCCGCCCTGCTTTTCCTCTTTCTCGTCGTGTCCTTTTCACGCTCTACCCTTCCTCCACTCTCTGTCTTCTTCCCTCTTTTTCTCCCTCTCACGTACTTTTTTTTCTTCCCCCTTTCTCCTTCTTTCGCATTCTTTTTCGCATTAAACGTTGGCGCAAAACGCGACGCGATTCAAAGTTTCGAGAGATCCTCGGACTCAGAGTCGCAACACCTGGCGACGATTTTCATCGACGCGGCCACTACGAGCTCTGACAGTTGGTTACGCTCCTCTTTTCTCACTCCGCGCCGTTCCGTCTTTCTCTTCCACGTGCGGTTTGAGTTCACACTCAAACGTAGTACGTATACGCGATGTACCTGTCTCGCCTCTTTTTCGCGTGACCTATCCTCCCTCGACCAGCCAGTTTCGTAACCTCTCGATACGGGTTTCAGGAACTATCAGCTGTCAACCACCACCATAGTCCGTGCCACCTGTCCGAAACTCATGCGCGCGCGCACGCGTGCATGCGTGCTGTCTCAGTTTTTTTGTTCTGCCCTGCTCTTTCTCTCTCTCTCTCTCTCTCTCTCTCTTTCTTCCTCCTTCGCTCGCTTCTTTGCTCCTTACTGCATTATTCGTTCCCCCACCTTCTCGTCCGGCTGTCGGACGTTAAACCGCAGGATTTTATGAGTAGTTTTCTTCGTCAGTTGTTTAAATCTAATAATGCATGATTTCCACTCGAGGTGCGCGATTAAAAGACGATCGATGATCGGAATACGGCCAAGCTCCCAAAGTAGAGAAAAGGCTTGTTGATATTTCGGCGCGCAGGCTTTCTGGCATGACAGCGCGACCGGCCTTGAGCCTCCCCTTCCCCTTCCCCTTCCACGTCCACGTGTCCCGCCTTCCCTCGCGCGCTCTCTTCCTCCGTTTCCCTACTACAGCCGCACTGCACGATACTCTATGGACCAGTGGCGCTCAACTCGAAACGGACGGCTCCTGCTTTAACCAATTCTTCGAGCTTTTTCTTCATTTGTACTCTCTAAATTCTTTGGAATGGAATCACATTCTAAAGAGTGGAAATTGAGTCTTGAAAAAGAAAAGATTCAATTTTTAATATTTCAAAGCAAAATCTCTCCTTTGAAATGACAATTCACTCAAGATTCTTAGAATTAGAAAAAGATAAGAATAGTAAGTTAAACCGAGATTAAAGTTAATCTTACATTTGTGAAACCGAGCCTAAAAGTTTTATAGAATATATAATATAAATTATAAAATAATTATGTGTGTTCGCTATATTTTTTATATTTTTTGTGCAAGTTTGTTTCTTTGTAATTTTACCCTAGTTGAAATTTTGGCTATGCGTTTATTAAATAATTTACATTTTTATATTTATATTTGCTAATAAATGTCACATATTTCGTGAATAGAGATATACAATTATATAAAATACATGTGTATGACATATAAAAATAAATAATGTATTGGAATATATTTCAGAATTGATATATATATATATATATATTATTTTTTTTTTTCTTATAAAGAAATGGATAATAAGCGTATTTGAATTTAAATTTAAAATATCGGTGTATTTGAGAAAATGAGAGATATATGTTTCACATGTAAGCACATAAATCACAACAACATACGATATGATTAATTTCGTACATTAAACACAAGAAAATATTAAAAACGATCTATTTCTCTGCAGAGAGATCATCTCCAAATTCACGAAGGGACTTGTCTTATTAAATAAAATTTACTTTATTTATATTGAGATTGTTTACATACATACAATTTAATTAAAGATAACGTAAGCGTTTTCATAATCCGCAGGAATTATATAGATTAAGAAGAGGCTTTATCTCTTAGTGAGGCACCACTGCTCCTTACGAATCGCAGGTCTCCCGCTCTCCTTCTTCTCTCTCCCTCCTCTCTCTCTCTCTCTTTCTCTGTTTCTCTATCTCTTTCGCCTCCTCGGATCCCGATCTCGATCTTGTCTCATCGCGACGCGTCTTGTTCGGAGCTCTCGAGCCCTCCTCTCCTTTCTCTCACAACGCGCACGAAATCCCGCCGCCGAATCGTCGAGCGGGCGTTTCTCAAGGTAGGAGAATAAGTGACCGAGAACGCGACCCGAGAAGTCGTCAAGCCGCGGCGCGGCGGAGTTTGGCGGCAATTGAAGGAGCCACGGAAGAGAAGAGAATGAGAGAGACAGTGAGAGAGAGAGAGAGGCAGAGAGAGAAGAGACGAGACACGGAGAGTGACGGCGAGAAAAATCTTTCGCTCGCTCGCTCGCTCGTTCACTCACTCGAGTCTCGAGCGGAGAGAAAATGAAACGGGAACGTACAGACGGGACGGGCGTTAGCCCGTTAGCGGTATAAGTACAGGCGTATCGCGCGGCGAAGCGATCGCGACAATGGTATCGCTATACCCATTTGCTGATCGCGGTCGCGACGACGAGGCGACCCGACCTGACCCGACGCGTCCCGTTGCGTCGTGTCGCGTCGCGTCACCTCGTCTCACCTCCTCTCGTCTCGTCTCGTCTCCGATGGCTCGAGATCGAGCGCTCCACCTTGACGGCTCCACCTACATCGCACGGTGCGCGATAGAACACTCCGCGCGTCGTACTCCGCTCGCCTTTCGCTTCGTCGTATCCTGGTATACAGGGTGCTCCAGAGTTGTACGATCGCCAGATACTATATAGTATTATATTAGGTGTAGTAAAACGAAATCCATTATTTTTGCATGAAATTGAATGGAAAAATAATGGATTTCTTTTTACTACACCTTAATATATAATAACCGAATGTATAACGTTATTTACTTCTTTTTGAGAATCAATATTTTTGCTCCGCGAAATTGTTACTGAGACTAGTCTGTATTCATACTTCACTTTTAAATGTGCGCATTTAGCAGACTGATTGTGTGAGAACTAAATTTATTAAATCTTAAGATATATTTTTTCAATAGTACTGACTCATTTACTTACAGTAAATAAATATTTACTCGATTAAAAAATGATAGTTCAATCGAATAGTTCTTGTATCAAATATATGAATATGTGGTTACATTTAGTACACGAAAGAATGATTTTGTTGATGTATCAAAAAATTTAGCTAAAATTTGAAATTAAAATTTGTTGGACCATGAAAATAATTATGTAGTCATCTCAAGCATGACGAGGACACTGCAAAGTGTTTTGACAATCCAGCAACCAGTTTGTCCTACATTGGATTATTTTAATAGCCCAACAAATTATTTTTAGATCTGTATGTCACTAAATTTTTAGACACTTTACCAAAACCGTTCCATGTAAATATCTAATTAATACTTAAAATAAATATTTATTAAAATTACATTACAATTTATTAAAATTAAAATATATTTCTTTCAGAAGCATATAATTTACATATTATATATACTGTTATATATACTGTAGAATCTCAGAAATAAATAAATGCATTTATTGATACAAGTGAAATACGAATATCTTATGTCTTATGTTTATCCGATGACGTACCGTAATAATCATAAAATTTCAAGAAACGATTATTGTTGGTGTCACAACAGACATTATCGACTTACTAATCTTCATGCAATTTGCTCAATCAGTTTTTTTTAACCTCGTTTATTCGTGACAAGTCTATTTATGTTGGTAAATTATCGTATCGTATATTGCAAAGCTTGCAAAGTGCGACAGGATGGATCGCGCCAACGTCCTTCGGCGGGAAAAGAACGCGCGGCTGATTAGATTAAACGTTGCAACGTGCGTCTTGCGTCTAGTGTATTACGTATACACGTCGGATTTGCGCGGCTCTCGGCGTTTCGGCCGCGCCGGTGCGAGTGAAACGGCGAAAGTCCGCGCGTTGCACCTTCGTTTGACCGCTGTTTTTTCCGTGCCGCCGGAATGATACGAAAGGTCACGGAACGCTTAGAAGAACTTTCTCTGCGTTTGGTGGTCGTTAGACTCGCGTGCCAAGTAAAACTATATTTACCTCGCCGACACGCCGTTGCAGCGCGTTCTCTCCTTTTCCGAACTACAATTTACGCGAAGAATCAATTCGATTCGCGCAGGTAAAATGTTTCACAATGAGATGCGATTTCGCGATATGCGGGGTGTTGTACTTTTTTAAGGATCTGCAGGAAACTCTAGATGTGTATTTCTTGAAAAATTTCGGATCGAGCTTTTCCTGCCAAAAATTACAAAGATATTCGATGTTGATTTAACTATTAGCTGAGCTTTAGTAGTTGAAATCTTAAAGAATAGAAATATACAGCAAGATTTGATTTTTTAATTAGTTTCAATTAGTTTTATTTAATTTCAATTTTTTTTTAGTATTTGCTATTCAAAATTTTATTTTTAAAATATTTATCAAAAGACTTGATGAAGACATTACTCGCATAGTTTTTTTTTATATAATTATTATTATATATCGTGTAGAGTATTTCTGACATGAATTCTCATGAATATCTCAATTTTCATTTCATCTTTTTGATAATTTACATTTAAATAAAGATATCAATTCTATACATCTTTCAACCAAATCCTTTCGATAAAGATATAAATACACAATTTTTTTAACTGTGAAATTTGCGCTCTTCGGAAAAAATAATTTTGCTAAAGTATTTAAAATTACTGTCCTAAAATTACTGTCCTAAAAATAATTTGGTCGTTAAAATAATTATGTACATGCGATGTTTAAATTGGTTGCTAGAATGTCAGTTTTTTTATAACATCATTATTATAACTACCTACTTGAATGTCTTATATTAGATATTTTGACATTCCAAAAAAATTTATTTTCAGATCTGTATCTACACTGTTAGAAATGTAATCACGAATTTCTTTTATATGTAAATGAAGCTCGTGGTTATAAACGAAATGAAAAGTAATGAATGATTTAACAGAAAATTAAGTTACAGTAATTACTTAAATATAATGAACGTGTACATTAAATTTATGTACTTTTAATGTACTTTTCATAAAATTTATGAAATTTAATGTAACTTTTCATAAAATTTCATAAATTTTCATGAAAAATACATTAAATTTTATGCAAATATATAGTTTTTAGTTATAAATACAATTAAATTTAAATAATGTCATTGAAATTAAGTTCAAATTGTGTAACTTAAAATTTAATGAAATTTAAGAACATTTTTAACAGTAACTAAATTTTTACTTATTTCAGCAAAAGCCATACTTTCCGTGCAATTATATAATAATATGTAATTCATACATTTTGCGAATTTATAAATATTCTAGACGTTCCACGCGAATAATGAAGAATTAATTAAGCACGCGGAATAATAACACATTTTTTTCCACGAATAGGTTATTAAAAATTACTCTTAATTCGAAAAGATTATGCTACTGAAGTTTCATACACATGCGCATAAAATATCTTTTATATAATCCATTGGAATGACGTAAATCTTTAAGAGATCAATTCATCGGCATTGGTAATTATGGCGATCATTAACCAATACAATCTTAGGATATTACAATTTTCCTAGGTAAAAATAAATAGCGATTACGTAGTAGTGTACAAGATTAAAGGCTTACATAAAGAACATCACTCGTTACGACTTACGAAAAGAAATCAGAGGTACTCTCGGCATTGCTGCACGCCCGCGGTCGCGCAATGAAAAATCACCTGTATGCTCTGTCATAAATCAGCTCTCGGAAAATCTGGCAATATATCATTTCTATACATAGTATCGTTCAGAAAACATCAATTTTTGGCTTCCAAGGAGATATCATATTACTGACACGAATATAATCGTGGAATGTTATTCACAATGATATAACGATAAAATCATATGATTAAGTATCTTAAAAAAGGTACTCTCCCTTAACATATCACACATATAATGTACAGAGAGAAAGATTAATTAGTTGACCCTAGATTAGCATTAATTCAATCAGCACAAAAGTCTGATCAGCGGTATCTGTGGGAATAATTCTTCAATAAATTCATAATCGCGGACATCGTGACTGCCTGTTGACCTCTGATGTTACGAGAGTGACATGGACATCTACCACGGTATTGAGTATTCTTGGCATATATTCATGTTCAGTGGCGTGCGAGTAAAAGTTCGTTGGTGGCGGCCGCGGCGACAACGGGTCTATCCATTCGCGAGCGTGTCTCTCCGGGTAATCGCTACTCCAGATTGCGCAAGCACCTTCGGCCACGATCTTATCGTGTCGGCTGCAGTGTACATTGTATGTACATGTACCCGCACGCATTCGTACGCCCATCACGCACACATAGATACAAGTGTCCTTTACGCTCGATGGATTCCGTGCGTGCATGTCGATAGATATGCGTACGGATTATGAACGTATGTACGTGTGTCCGCGTACGAAGAAAGAAAAAGCGTGAAGGGCGGTGAGGAAAGAGGAACGAAGTGTACGCTGGAAACAGTGGAAACTCCCTGGATCCTTGAAACAACACGGATAAGCCTAGCGCAACTTATGAATATTGATGTACCTTTCTCGACGGCCAGACCGCACCTCTATCACTCGTTTCTATTCAAGAACCGATCATCTTCCCTTCTCTCGTTTTGAATTGAACATTCATCATCGTATGCCGCGATTTTTCGATGGTATAAGACCATGAGACTGGTTATTGACTTCATTTTGCGTTATACCTACACGGAAGAATTTTTACTCAAATATCTAAAAATTTAGCTGAATAAAGATGTGAAAATAATTTTGTTGAGTCACCAAAATAATTATGTAGGACGTTCAAACTGGTTACTAGAATGTCAAAACTTTTTGTAGCATTACTCATCATACTTGAGATATTACGTAACTATTAGGTGATCCGACAAAATTATTTTTAATTCTGTATCTAATTAAATTTTTTAATGCTTCAACAAAATCATTCTTTCAGAAATGTAGTCGTCAACTCGATTAATATTAATTGTTAAAATTAAATTAGCTTATCAAATAATTTTGATGAGTTTCCGGAAAAAAAGGATTTTACAGAAATATCTAAAAATTTAACCAGATATAGATCCGAAAATAATTTTGTTAAATCATTCAAATAATTACGTAAGTATTGATGACAATGCTACATAAAGTTTTAAAGTTTAACATTCTAGCAGCCAGCTTGGGCGTCCTAGATAATTATTTTGATGGTCTAGCGAAGTTATTTTCAGATCTACAGCTAGCGAAATTTTTAGATACTTCAACAAAACTATTCTTCCGATGTTATCTTGAAAACATAAATATAAGTCGATTCAGCTATGTGTATAATTTATTGTTATTTTGTGGATTAATCAGTATTTACTTAAAATTATTTAATTACTTGTAAAATTACGAATGACACATCGGTTTTAGTGAAGGAAATGTTATTTAATTCTTCGTGCCTATTGGAAGAAAAAGACAGAGTGAGAAAAAGAAATACATAGAAAACGACTCTATTAATTTTATATAAAATCCTATTATCTTCAGAATTCTGAGGAAAGTGTAGGCCGAGACTTGTAAACAGTTGTACGCTCAAATGTCGCGTGTTCACCTCGGGGTCTCGAATATTTTCTTGTGACGCGCGTAATCAGCCTCGCGGTTTCACATTTTAATTAATTTACACTTCAGCGCAGTGTAACCCGAGATGACCTTATTATTCCCTCGCGAAATCCAAGGGAGGTAATATTAGACGAATGACGCGAGACAATCTGTTATATTGCGACTATAAAGCGCGGGCTCTTCCCACGCGTACTCATATCTCTAAGCTGGAAAACACTTTGAGCCAAGGCTCTTGTCCAGAATCACCTTAGCAGCTGTATATGTCGTCTGAACACCTCTTGTTCTCCAAAGGTCGACGGTTACAGAACGCGCATGAAACGAGGCAGCTGGGATTGCCGACGGGATATCGCGACGCAACGAATGTGGCCGTAAAATTTTTCTTTGCCGTACCGCACACGGGGATAAGAGGGGAAATTGTATCTCTGCTAGTCGCAGTCGTTGGATACCGGTTTTGGTACTGCATTGTTTCGATCTAGCGACATGGCAATTCCATGCAATCTCGTATTGCTGCATTCTTAAAACGATACACGGAAAGGACACTTTGCTACTGAGTGTCTAGAAAGTTACTTAGGATCTACAGATCTAAGAAAATAATTTTGTTGGACTATTAAAATAATCATGTATATGAAAAGAACGATTTAACTGAAGTATCTAAAAATTTTATTGAATACAGATCTAAAAATAATTTTGTTAGGAGGTAGAACCATTAAAATAATTATGTTGAAAAGTAAAAAATGATGAGGAATGCTACAAAAAACAGTTTTGATATTCTAACAATTTGTTTCAGCGTATAATTGTTTTTAATGGTACACTAAAATTTTTTTTCAAATCTGTATTTAACTAAATTTTTAGATACTTTAGCAAAATTATGTTCTTTCCGTGTAGGACGCTTAAGCTGATTATTAGAATGTCAAAACTTTATACATTATTCATCATGCTTGAGTTCTCTACATATTTATTTTGATGGTTCAATAAGATTATTTTTAGGTTTGTATCTATCAAAATTTTTAAATACTTCAGATTATTCTTTTCATATATAGGATATATGTTGGACATTACATGGTGTTATATGTTACACCGCGATAAAAAAGTACTTATATGCTGAAAATCAAATGAAATTTGGAATCTATCAAATTGCTATCAAATATCTCTAGACGAAGGAATACTTTTAGGGAACTCTCTTTAATTTCATTTATCTCGCTGAGATGCTTACGTTTTTTTTTTTTTTTTTTTAAAGAAAGTATCGACGCAGAGATTACTTAATAATATCAATATCGGAGATGTTCTCTTACTCTTAACTTTTAATAATTTATGTATGAATTGTAATTTTCTACAAAACAATTATCTGCTGTGTTAATTCTATATCTATTTTATGTTGAAAGATATTATTAATAGCTATTATTATTAATAAATAATAATATTTATATATAATTACTATTAATAGCTAAAAAACAGTTGCCGGTAGGAAGTAGCCAGTTGCCTTCGTTGACAATTCTTGGTACGTCACTGCTTTTGTTCGCACTGATTGTTGTGCGATCTGCCGTTCTCTGTTACATTCGGTATGGCATTCTTTCAGTAATAGAGGCTGGAGTACAGCCAACAACCTAATGCGAGTCGACGTGGCAATTCGATCTGACTGTACCTGTATCTTAATCACAACAGCAAGCAAATAATTTCTGCGCGATACATGGATTAACTGCAAAAATTTCATCAATCTCCATAATCAATCTAACAATTTTACTTTTTCTAAACGATAATCTTTCCTGCATTCATTCACTCCAATCATTTACAATCAGTTATGTACATACTTTTCTAAAAATATCTAAAAAATCTATCTACGCGAATTAACAAAGAAAATAAATTTTTATTGTGCTGAGGTTTTTGAAACGTATGCAAAAGAAACGTTTTGCAATTGCTTACAAAAGATTATTATTGCTAAATCAAGTTTTATTTCAAAACGTTACTTTATCTTTTATACGTATAATATGACTCATAGTTATATCGCAGTTTTATTGTATTAATCAATATTAACCGCAATCCGATATCGGTATATCATTCGAGAATTTATATTTTGCGTCCTTACAGAACGCTTTATGTTTGTTTGTTGCATTCCTAAGTTTACGTCGCGTGTTTGCGCTCTTAGCATTTAATCTTTTGCTATCGCACATTGCGATTAAAGTCATTTTTATCCGGACACCCCAATGCCCAACTTATAGACGTGTTTCGCAAATCGTTTTATGCGAACGGCGTATTCCTCAAGGAAATCGTGGTTTTCCTTGAATAGCCGAATAGCTAGCTATCGATTATTACCACTGGTTCCGGTGAACGTGTGCCGGCTCGATGTCGCGGCTGCGAAAAGGAAACGCGTGCACAGACAGAGCGCGAGGCCGCGGTAGCCGCGCTACTGTGAACCGGTTTCCGATATCGCTCAAAAATGCCCCACCGTCGGCAATAATAATTTTAATCGACACCCAGACTGTCCCTCTCGCGTACACGCTGCTCTCACACTCGCGCGTGTATATTCGCGAGATGTCGAAGATATGCGCTTGCGAGGTCCCGCTTGACAAGGCATATGCTCTGGCCCGGGTGAAAGGAAAACGCGCGCGCCTACTACCTTCGGAGACAGAACGAGAAGGATTCCACGGCGAGCTAGGGTATGCACGACCGCAGGAGACACGCGCACTTTTCGCAGAATACCGCACGAAAGCTGATTCCAGGCGAGCGTTAGGTAGCGATGACACAACATGACCGAGTCCGAAACGCAATCGTGAGGTAATCACGGGAACATGTTAGGTTATTTTTGCTAAAAAGGCTCGAGGCAATAACGTCAAAGTTGTAATAAATTTCAGAAATTCTTCTTTTATGTGAGTAATGATAAAATTCAGAGATTCGATAATTTAAAGATACCTAAATGTTTCAATAATTCGACTACATTCCTTAAGCTTGAATATTTGATATTTAGTATGGAAATCTTGTCATGAAAACAGTTTGTGAATTTAGATATTATAATTTTCTTTGAAATTTATGAAGATTTTCTTGTTAATCAAGGAAACGTGATAGTTTTCGACTAAGCCAAGCGCAACGATTAGAAATAACTACATAAATTTTTATTTCGTATTAAACAATTAGGAAGTATGTTAAAGATGTATACCTTTCACATCCTCGATAAGTAAATATTTTCCTATTATTAATTATTTTATGATATGTGCTGTAAAATATTTGCGAACGATGGATCACTTCCGAAACAAATATACCTTTGTAGTAGACGATGACTATCGTCCGAGAAATGGAACGATGAGAATGCTATGCATGTATAGTCAAGAAAACCACTCCAGTTCGAGATACCGTTTTATTTCGTGTGCAACGCACTTGTATCGGGTTCACACGATTGGTTGTCCCTCGCACTTGCCATTAACTTAAAAAATTATCTAGTAGCTAATTTTTGTACATTGAGAGAAAAATATATTGGTATTTGTAACTATAATTACATGTTACTATAATTATGATTATTATTGCTATAATAATAATAATAACAGTAACTATGTATATAGTTTTAGCAACAAATGTATATAGTTGGCAACCTAAAATGACTATAATTATGGTTATTACAACCATAAAATAGTTGAAATTACCATAAAAATGATTCAAGTGATTATAATTTTATAGTTATATTTTGGGACAACCATATTATTATTATTATTATCCTAACATTAAACTATAAAAATAGAACTCCTAATCATAATTATTTTATCATGCAATTATAGTAAGAAACATCAAACATTTTTCTCTCAGTGTACAAGGTTCTAGCAGATATTAATATATTGGAATAGCTGATATCTTTATTGCGATGTGTTTCCAATTTTCATATAAATAATCGTAAACTTTCCAGACGTACCTATCGTACTCTTAAAAGTCACTTTTAAAATTAATACAGTACGTTTTAAGAACGGTATGTATGTACATATGTTTATGATGACAGTGAAATATGATCGACGCCCACTTTCATAATACTAAACCTTCGAAGGTTGATATCACTATTTGTAGCAATAGCTTGATATATCACACAATATTACGAAAGAGAAGAATGTATTAAAATCTGCAATATGTGTCTAGATTTCAATTGAATTTATTTAACTCGGAGCTTGACCTATTTTATAAAATGGAATATTTCAGTTTTTTTATTGTCTAATTTATAATTTCTCAAATAAATACCAAAATTTATCTTCTAAAAGTTTCTCATATCTCATTAATTTTTATTTGAATTTATTATTCATTCGTTTTTTATAAAATAATAAATTACACGGAAAGAATTTTCTTTTAGAATTATGATATATATTTACCCTGAAAATGTGATGGTTAGGGTAATACAATGTTTTAAAGATTTTTATACACTTCAGTAAAATTAATCAAACTTTTTATACTTTACTTTTATACTTTATTATAATTTTATTAATGAATGAGAGAGATTTATATTAAAATTCTTCGAAATACATTGCTGTCCCACGATTATCATATTTTCAAGGTAAACTCTAAGAAAAAATTTTCTCCGTGTGTGTATATGTATATGTATGTATATTTATATATATATATATATATATATATAGAGTAAAAAAACTACTTTGCAGAAAATATAAATATAATTTTACATATTTATGATATTAAACTATATTATGTATATTATATTAAAAAAATATATATATATATATATACATAAAATTTAATTTTAAGCTTGGAATTAATGCTCTGAAAAACCAGACAATCAATCAGTATTCCACCACAAAAATTCAATAATCCGAGGAGATGCGCGAGCATCATTCTGGTATGCCGACTGGTTGCACGTGAATGTTACACTTGGCCGACGTGTTTCCTCGTCGAGGATAAGAAGGTCTAACATAATACAGACAGGCGGAGACAAACACAGGATGGTGCGGCGCGACGCTGAGCGTCGCGCGTCTTTCACGGTCATTCCGCAGGATTGCCGATCGGGGACTCTGTTCGCGACCCGCTTAAAATAGAGTTGCCGTATATTCCGTAGGTCGTCGATCCCTCTTCCGCGTCACCTGCCATGCTGCCTGCAGCTTGTGTCAAGATACGTGGAAGCCAGGCACTGCATCGCGCGCAACCACTGTCGCGTTGCTGCGCGCCGAGACGGGACACCCGCTCTGCCGTTCAAGAAACGGCACCGATCGAACGGTCATTGACTAAAGGCTTCGACGGTAAATAACCTTATGCCCGTTACCATAGACGCGCGTTGCACGTTTCCACAAGAAAACGGTATTTGTTAAAAAAGGATAGCTTCGATATTACACAAGTGATATTACATGCGTGAATTCGTCTCTACAAATACTACGAACTTTAACTAGCAACATTTCTGAAAGTTTTCTTGTGTGTTTACACACACACGCGCGCGCGCGCGCGAGAGAGTGCATTTATATGTATGCATTTAAATTTTTTTCAAGTTGTGCCACTTTAGAATACAAGAAACATAATTTTATTCTTGATAAATTTATGATCTCGTTATGAATTATTACAGCTAATTTAGCAATATATGAATTGCAATATATTGGCTAATATTTTACAGAAATCAGTAACTTTGGACTATATAATCATCGTCTATGTTTCGCAAGTTATAATTATTATGATAACAATTAATTGCATTCAATTAGCAATTATCAAAGAGAATTGACAATCACGTCAATGTTAATCAAGTTAATCAAGTTAATTAATTTTTAACAATCACAATTTTACGCTGTTGTTTCGAAAAATTCCGAAATTTATTTAATTTTATTGGATATATTTCCTTTTCATAAAAACATATTTTTGTCGGGGTGGTATTCTTTGATAGTACGGCACTTGGGCTATCGTTTCGCGTATGATAAAGCCCGATCGTGTTATCGTGGTGCGGAGGACGATGCTTTGTTCGCAAGCCTGCTATGTCAGACAAAACGGATATCATAGGGTCGAGTAAAATGAGGAGATCCCACGGACAACTTGCACATTTTATAATGAGCTTGCTGCTGATTCGCTATAAAAAGAGGATAAGGTGTAACATGGGGCAGAAAATCGGCTTACGGAGAACGTACGTAGGAGTCCCAAGCGGATTTCACTAACTGCATTTACGTCGCTCTCTTCCGTATATGACTCATTATTTTTTCATCCTTCTTTCATAATATTTTTTTTATGACCTTTTAATGTTATATATGAAGCAAAAAGTTACGTAAATATAAATTGTATAATCAACTACGTAGAATATAATTTAATTTTCTCAGAGCTGTACTTTCGAGAGTATGTGGGAACATGTCGTATATATATCCCGAACGTCAGATTCAACAAACAAAAGCATTTATCTTAACGGTGGCGATTACGATGTTGCTTACCGCTATATGTTACATTTTAAAGCGCCTCGGACAATTGCCGATGGCAATACTTGTCCTTTCCCCATTGTGTCGGACAACGGTAACAAATAAGGCTGCGACAAAGCGATGTAAAGGGCACAAAGGACGTCAAAGCGGCTCGCTCGTGCGTCTACCTGTCGAAGCGGTTAGCGGCGACGGGCCAAGGAGCCCTCAGCCCGGCGCGGCGACGTTTTTCTCGGTTCTCTCGACGAGAGCCGACGCTTCCTCCGACCGTCCTTACGCGATGTCACTGACCCGAGTCCGTATCTCGATGCACAAGAATAAGGAGAAGGAGGCGAAGAAATGGAAGGAGAAAGAGGAGGCAGAGGAGAAAGAGAAGGAGGAGGAGGCGGCACGAGATTCCATCGTCGCAGTCATCGTTTGTCGTCACCTAGGGCTAACCGCCGCTTGGCCACCGCCGACGACGAAGACGCAAGACGACGACGGTTGAGGTCGCAGCGGTAGTGGTGGTAGTGGTGATGGTGGTGGCAGTCGAAAAGGAGGACGCAATAGGCGTCGTTGCACCGGTGCAACGTGCAACGATAGCGTGGGGCCGCGGCCTGGCCAGACCCGGCCCGGTCCGACTTGCCACGACATGGTACGCTGGTACGGTGCGGTGCGGTGCGGTGCGGTGCGGAGTGGAGTAGAGCGGAGCGGCGCGGCGCGGCGCTCCCGAAGTGGGGAGAGAAGACCTTGAGCTGCGTCACGTGACCCCGAAGGTGCATAAAAGCCGGGTAGGGCGGTCGCGGAGGGCCTTGAACTTACCGCCGACGTCGACGAAGCCGGCGTCGTAACTATCGTATCGCGCACACACGCTCGCCTTCCCGAGTAGTAGAAGAGACGACGACTCAGGGATAGAGCGACACATTCGGCGTGTGCGTACTATCGCGTACAATCTTCTATCGCTTCTTTTCTTTCCGATTTACGTTCGCTCAAATAAGATAAGAGAGAAAGAGAGAGGAGCATGTTCCTCTCTCTCGTACGCTCGCACTCGCTTGGCATGTACGCTCGTTTCCGAAAACGTAGACCGGCTCTCTGTGCGCCAGTATGCGACCTGCACTCGCACCCGTGAGGAGCTACCTGCTGCCGCTACGCCTGCGAGAGCAGCGGCGCGGGGAGGCGCGGGTATCAGGACGACACTCCACAGTATATCGCGACGTGGAAAAACTGTACACCGGTCTCCGATATGCTCGACCGATTCGACTTCGCCCGTAACTATAACGTTGTTACATTATTTCTCGAGGCACCGTCGCT
>NW_012130116.1:383349-394921 GCF_000143395.1 Atta cephalotes | reverse complement strand
CGCCGCTGCCGCTGCGGCCGGTGCGTTTCGTTTGAACTTCGCGATAACTAGCTCAGCAAGACCGCAGAGAGTACGGTTACCGCGTTACTTGGTGCGTCGTAGCTGCGTAAGCTCCTGTATATGAACCATAGATAGATATGAACAAGACTGTGATAGCTCGCTGCGTCACGATGCGTAAAATAAGAATAGAGTTATAGAATACTATACGATACTACATTTCCTGTTAACTCGTTCTACCTTCTACGACGGAAATGAAAGGAAATGTATAAAAGTTGCCGGTTTAACCTCTTGAAGGATACTGGCTACATATGTGTACACTGTGTGCAGTCAACAAAAGATTGCAATGGTTTTTTTTCAATTGATTTTGGAATGTAACTTACTCGTCAAACGATTAGTTCTTACTTATGAATCCAAATAAGAACCAATCGTTCCGTAAACCGGCTGCATTCTGAAACCCATCGAAACGAAAGTATTGCAATCTTTTAATTGTTGACGGTACGTTTAGTTTTATCTGACGTTTGAATGTTTAGCGAAGTACTGTATAGTACTATTGCGAGCAAATATTCTTTAAACAATAATAAAAATTTAAAAAATTAAATAGCAGATACTCCTTAGTTTCATATTTTAGCATATTTTTAATACAGCACTTTAAATAAATACATTTGAGATAAATGCAGACAAATAAAATAATTTTTTCTGATCTTCAGAAATTCGTCCCTCAAGGTAAAACTAAAAAAAAGTTATAAAATGCAAAGCAAAAAAATAAAAAAATATGCCACATTAGGAGTGATATCGAAGGATTAAAATTGTTCTATCTTTACAAAGAGTGCAAATAATTTTCTCGTTGCTTATGTGATAGGAATTGATAAATCGAAATCTTTCATATTAATTTCGAATAATGTTCTTTAAAGAATTTTAAATAAAAATAAAACCGGAAAATATTGAATAAATATTATAAATTCAAAAGTTCCAAATAAATTTCGAATAAAAGTTTAAATTAAAACAATCCAGAATACAAGTAAATATTGACTACTAACTTAAATCGATTTCTGAACTTTCTAAACCCCTACTATCATGAATTTATGCACTATAAAATACTTTATATGTATGAGTAAAGTCACAAAACAGCGAGAAATGAATTATTCCTTTCGAGGACATGTCAATTACAAGGTGTTAATCGTTAATATATAGTACTTGCGAGTTACATGTCTTTATATATACGCAACGTCTTTATATATACACCAGTTGCGTAAATTATTTTAATTATTTGAACAGTTTACGCTTCAGAGCGTATGATCTAAATGAATGATTTTACAATACACTCATACAGTTTGAAAAGGGAGCAAATAGCAAATTTAATAGATCTAGTCTCTAAAATTTTTGGAAAGTCGAATCTAATTCTATAAAAAGTGATCACGCTTTTAAAAATTGACAATTGAGTCATTCTTCAACATTGGCTCAATTGTCATTCTTTGTCATTCTTTCAGAATCAGATTTCACTCTAAATATTTTAGAGAGTAAGCGATACGTTCCAATCAAACGATTGATGGCGATCATCAGGGAAAGATTTGCGATTCGCGAAGCCGACACACATGTTGATCTTTGTTTTTTTAATGGATCTTCTTATATGTTTGTCGCGTGATCGACTGAATACTCGTCCCGCACGCATTCGCACTATGCGGGCGTGAGTGAACGCATGTGTTTCCGCGCGAAGGTCGTTCGGCGGTTCCGCGGGACCGGAAGTGGGCCGGCCTTGCGGCACGGCCATCGGCGTAACCTTGCAGACAAGAGAGACAGAGAAAGAGATAGAGACTTGACTGTGTGTCAGCGCTCGTGAAATCGTGTGACTAGATTTTCGGCGAACAATCATACGAGAAATCTACCGATTCAATATACTTGGTTATTTCCGAGCCAAAGTAGTTAAAGGAGTTTGCATTCTTGCGAAATGTTATTGCGTAAACCGTGAATTAGAAAGTATATCTAAGAATTTTATAATTGGACTTTGAAAAAATTTTCACTTAAGATTTTTTATTTAAATTTTATATTAAAACGGTATTCGATTTAAACAAATGGGGAATTTAACATAAATGAAATGTTGAGTGAGTTTATCTCTACAGCACAAAAGCAGCAACAATATTGCAGCAATATTGTATGTTGCAGCTTTATTTCAGCGATATTGTTGCAAATTCTGTGCTGTATGGGTAATATTAAGTTTATAAATGAGCAATTATATTACTGTTAGAAAGTTTAAAATTAAACGTTTTAAAAGTATAATTATATACCTCGCATTTATAATAAATAAAATTTTTAATTTTTTAATTATTTTTCCCCTTAACCTTAACTCTATCGTACCGTAAAACTTAATTATTTTTATTTTATTACTTTCATAGTTATAAACTCTAATTCATAATTCCCCTTAATTAAAACCAAACAAGAGATATATTATTGTTAATAATATCATTGAATATTAAATTTAAATTTTCTAGTTGAAATAATTAGAAATGAACTTCTAATTCATTATTTTATGGAAACTTCCCATATTACTTTTTAAATATAGTTTTAAAAAAACATTATATTTTCATTATAAAAATAATTTAACTTGGTATATTTATTTAAAAATTTTTTAAATAAATTTTCCTAATATCTTTAATATTGTGTTTTAATACATAAGCTGCCTAAATAAAAATAATAAATTAAATCAATATAAATATTATAACACTAAAATAAATAAAAATAAATATATATAAATATATATAAATAATTATAATAAATATAACATAATTACATTTTTTTTCAACAAATCTGATAATAAAAATTTTACCCATAAATTCTACCTTTTATCTAACCCCGAAACTATTAATCCAAATATATTAATTGAATTATAAATTTACCTATATAATCTTCTCAAAAAAATCATATAGATCTAAAAAAATACATATAATAATATATCCTAAAAATTGACTTAATTTTGTATTCTTTTTATTTAAAATATATGCAAGTTTTCTTTTTCACAGCATTATAATATGACTCTGAAGGTAAAATTAAATTTAAAAAATTATCAAAAATGCATTATTTGTTTTATAATTTTACTATAAATTATGTGTTTTAAAATCATACATTGGCCTAAACTTTCTGACGATAATGTATATTAAAATGATAAAAGATCAAACGTAGTTTCTTTCTAATTAATTATATAAATTAGACTTATAATAAAATTATTTAGTATTATACTTTTAATAAAATTAATTATACTTTATGTTTTTTAATTACTTAATATCTTTTGCATCAGATTAATGATTGGAAGATGCGTTAATAGTGAAGATTAATATAAAATTACTTGTTTGAAGATTCTTTTTCAATATAAAAGATACTGCAAATCAAATGTTAGCGTAATAATGGAAATTTGCATAAACATATAAGAATTGTATTCGTTTTTCTGTTTTAGTGATACGGAGCGAGCGTGAAATCAGCACAACAATACGTAGTTCCGAATAATTCGTAGAGGTGACAATAAAAGAGCCCGCCGTAAGGATGCTGTACACTTTCGTGAGGATCGAGAGGCCACGAGTCGTATTACGAACTTGCAGCAGCGTAACCAGCTGAGAATGTCAGAGCAAAACGGGCCCAGCGAGGGCCCAGGGCCAGGGCCCGGTTCGGATTCGAGCTGGTGGCAAAGCACGCAGACTTGGAAGTCGTCAGCAGCCGCCTCGTCGTCGACTTCATCGACTTCCACTTCAGCGTCCGTCTCTGTCTCCTGCTCTGCGTCCAGCTCATCGACGAGCTCCTCCACCTCGATCAACTCATCCGCGACATGTTGTCCCTCGTCGTGTATCGGCGTGTCCTGCACGATGAGTCCAAGCCGTTCCACGGAAACGGGAAAAAATGTATCCGTCACTACTATTAACGTACCGCCCAATCAAGAAATGCATGATGGTATTATCTCTTCACTCTTTATAAGAATTCTTTAATGTGGTAAAGTGAATATTTGAAATATTCTTTTTCTAATATATGTAAGAACTATTCAAATATCAACGAAAGATTCTCTGATATATTACTAAAATTTTTTGAACATATTCTAATACAAAAGTAATTTTTATTAATTTTAATAATTATCATGAATGTATGTATTAATTTAAAAAAATATTATTTACAAATTTTTCTGTTAATATTGAAGCTAAATCGTCAGAAAACTTTTTCATACAAACAAGCTTCTTTTTTTCAAAGTAGTAAAATTTGATTTACATATGTAATGCAACTATGATTTTAGCTAAAGGAGTATGTAAATATCTCGGGGGGCAAAATGGCGTGACAGTATCGGTGGTATCGACTTCGGTACTGGGATGTGGAAACGCGAATGCCGTCCCAACAAGCGGAATCTGCACGAATACGGGGCCGCATAGTATCGGTATCGGAATTGGTGGCATCCTCGCTGCGAACGCAGCCGATATCGATGATCCTGAGGACAGCGATGGCGAGATCAGTAAGATTGACTTTCGAGGTGTCAATCTACGTTCGAAGAAGAAACGCGACGTATCGGGTAATCAGAATGGCGACAAGATCGGTGACGGAGAAGCAAACGGCGACGGCGGGGGTTGCTGCGATGATAATTCGCAACAGCAACCTGAGAGGCCCATGTCATGGGAAGGTGAATTATCGGATCAAGAAATGTCTTCCAATACAATTACTAATCAGGTTAGACTTACTGAATTGTATTATTACAAAAATTTCATCGAGTTTGATCGATAGTATATTTATTTGAAGTAGAAGTGAAAAGAAAGTATATGACACTTACAGAGAAATAGACTGTTACAAATTTCAAACTTATATTCAAAAAGAATATTCATATAAATTTTTGAAGAATATGTAATTGTGTAAAAGAATATAATTTTTTATGCAAAAATGTTAAATATAAACTTATATTCTTTTAAACGAATTTTATTTTATTATTAATTGAAAGATTACTTGCAATGTTACATATAAGTAAAAACATAGAAAGTTACTAACTGCTTAATTGCTTAATTGAATTTAGGACCACAATGAGGAAACGTCTATGGAGGGAGTTCAAGTATGTAGTACGAGTCCTGGGCCTATGGAACAAAAGTTTCCTATTAAGTCAGAACCGGATTTTCGATCTAGTCCAGGTTTCACAATAGGATCCTTTCACGATGGTGGATTGCCCATGACACACAATCAACAATTGCAACAACAGCAACAACAACAACGTGGTATCGAAAACCTCGAACAAACTCAACAGAGCGATCTACCACTTCTTGTAGGCAAGCTTCTCGGTGGTTACAACAATTCAACGCCTAATCATAGTCCCGTCCTCAATCCGCGACATCATCTAACTAAACATAGTCATACTAGATCGCAGGTGAGTAATAATACGATATATTTTTAGCAAAGTTTAGCTTTCGTCTACTAATATGTCTATTCATTAATAAATTGTTACACATGTTTAGTTGTACATATGCATATACATTTTAACCCCCGGACTCTCGTAGGTGCCGTCACCAGATTCCGCCATTCATTCTGCATATAGCGTCTTCAGTTCACCGACACAGAGTCCTCACGCAGCACGACATTCCGCCTTAGGAGCGGGTAGTCCGATACCCTCCTCGTCGTTGTCCCTCTCTCGACACAGCTTCAACAACTCGACTTCTTCGTTATCTCTATCGTTGTCGCATTCGCTTTCGAGGAACAATTCTGACGCTTCCAGTAGCTGCTACAGCTACGGTTCGCTTAGTCCGCCTACGCATTCACCCGTCCAGCAGCCGAGACATCCGCATTCACATTCACAACATCATCA
This sequence comes from Atta cephalotes, assembly GCF_000143395.1. Classification (NCBI taxonomy): domain Eukaryota; kingdom Metazoa; phylum Arthropoda; class Insecta; order Hymenoptera; family Formicidae; genus Atta; species Atta cephalotes. The sequence goes on along the minus strand of NW_012130116.1, from coordinate 389,112 downwards.
GCATCAAGTGGCGCAAGGTAGTCCACTGCATCTACCAGCCTCGTCCGCAGTTGCCGCACATCATTATTCATCCTCTTCCGTACCAGGTTCGGAATTGTCACCGGACGGCCATCCCGTTGCGGAAGATCAGGAAGACTGTAGATTACCCTCGGCGCCATCGGGTATCTCCACCAGGCAACAATTAATTAACAGTCCCTGCCCGATTTGCGGTGACAAGATAAGCGGCTTCCATTATGGCATCTTCTCGTGTGAATCGTGCAAGGGATTTTTCAAGCGCACCGTCCAGAATCGTAAGAACTATGTGTGCCTTAGAGGCGCAGGTTGTCCGGTCACCGTGGCCACGAGGAAAAAGTGCCCAGCCTGCCGCTTCGATAAGTGCCTCACTATGGGTATGAAGCTCGAGGCGATCAGGGAGGATCGTACCAGAGGCGGTAGAAGCACTTATCAGTGTACCTATACTCTGCCAAATCTCGTTGGTAGTCCTGCTGGTATGACCAGTGAAAAACTGACGACGGCAGGCAATTGCAGCCCGGCACCGGCCGGTAGCGAGCACCATTATTCTGTTAGATATCATTCAAATCATTCTTACAAGATGCAAGTAGTACCTCAACTTTTGCAAGACATCATGGATGTAGAACATCTTTGGCATTATAACGATAACGATCGGATAACCGGTAGTGGAGGAATACTTGGAAGTGTAAGGAATACCGGTGGTGACAGTCTGCTGCTCAGTGGACCTGGAAGTGGTCCAGCGATCAGCGGCACTGGAACTGCGGCCAATATTGGCGTCGGAAATAACGGAGGTGCAGTGGAATGTTCGTCGAATGACTCTAGCAATATCGATACTAATAGTAGAAGGGGAGAAACGGCGAGTCCCACTGATTCGATCTTAACGGGGGCGTCCGATCAACATTCCACAAATGGCAATACTACTAATAATAGTAATTCTCAAATTGCTAGTAATTCCAACGGTAATTCAGCGCAACATCCAGACTTTCTATCTAATCTGTGTAACATCGCGGATCATCGGCTCTATAAGATCGTCAAGTGGTGCAAAAGTTTGCCATTATTTAAAAATATTTCAATTGATGATCAAATCTGTTTGTTGATTAACTCTTGGTGTGAGCTACTACTTTTCTCTTGCTGTTTTCGCAGCATGAGTACTCCCGGTGAGATAAGAGTATCTCTCGGCAAGTCGATTACTTTAGAACAGGCAAGACAGCTTGGTTTAGCGACTTGCATCGAGAGGATGCTCACTTTTACCAATAATCTGCGAAGACTGAGAGTAGACCAATATGAATATGTTGCAATGAAGGTAATTGTTTTCCCTTTCAATTCATTAAAAATTCTTATTTTCAATACATATTTAGCATTTAATACAGCTGTGTTTGTATATTCGCATCGAAATTGAAGATAACTTTTGTATCAGATGAATAATAGTTAAAATAATTGTATCAAGTATAGTATTGTGAATGAAAAATGAAACAAATTTAATTGATTTTTTTTTATTTATAACGATACACTGAGAATGAATTTTATTATTAATTCATTTTTTCATATTTGTTTCTTGGAAATTAAAAGGTGATCGTGCTGTTAACATCCGATACAAGCGAATTAAAAGAGCCTGAAAAGGTCAGAGCTTCTCAAGAAAAGGCACTTCAAGCACTCCAGCAATATACAATCGCGAGGTACCCAGAAATGCCTGCCAAATTTGGTGAATTATTATTGAGAATTCCAGATCTGCAAAGAACATGTCAAGCAGGAAAAGAATTGCTCAGTGCAAAACGTGCCGAGGGAGAAGGCAGCTCGTTTAACCTTTTAATGGAATTGTTGAGAGGAGATCACTGAATTGTCAGCACAGTGAACTATGCCGTAAGTTTAGTAATAAATGATGTATTGTTTTTTTTGTTGTAATAAGAAAAACTATTTTAAATAATTATTGTAATGATTATAATTTGTTTTCTTTTCAGATTCCATGCTTATAGGGTCCATAAGCTTAGGGAATCGGATATTAATAGATAATCGCAGAATAAGAAAGATTAGGAAAAAAACAAACGACAGATGTAAGGTCTCTAGTAACATTAGTACTTGGTGAGGGGACTGTATTCTTCGTAATTAGGATGCATTAACCTAACAAAAAGGTGAAAAGAATTTTTCTATTTTACATCGGAATGCTTCCACATACAGGTTGTGCATGTTCGCATTCCTGTTTTGAAACAAACGAATTTTGAAGCGGCCTACAGTGTATGTCGGATTTGTATTTCCGCATACAGGTAGATGCTAATGAGACTGAAAGTTTAATTGACGGAGACACACAGAGCATTTACTTTTACAATGATAAGCGTTGTATAAATACGGAGATGGTATCAAATAGCATTAAAATGCTATATTCTATTAGATTGATGTAATCTATTCGAGCGCGAACTTTATATCCTGGTGAAAATTTTTCTTCATATATTTAATGGAATTTTTTGTATAATTCTTTACTTTTATGTAAAGTTCAAAATTTTTTAGAATTTCTGTATAATTTTATAACTTTTTAGCAAATTTCTCAGATTTTTTTATACGACTCAGAATACTTTTTAAAAGTACTGAGAGAATCTTTTTTTATAAATCTTTTTTAGAATTTTTTAATGTGTGTTCTAAGATGTCTAATTTCATAATTTCTGAAAAAAATTGATAAAATTTGGAAAAATTAAAAATTTTTTTTAGAATTTTTTATAACTTAAAAATGATACATTCTTAAAATATTCTAAGATGTTACGAGAATTTTTTCCACCAGGATAGTAGTGAATGCAGATAAACATAGTTGATCTTTAATTAACAATTATAATAGAACAACCAGTATTGCGTATCGTTCTGCGCTTACTTAAGAACAGAGCATAGCCATGCCTTATCTATCCCGGTTATGAAAGTGTACTTAAAACTTAATACATCAATCGACCAATTGTCTACTTATAGAGCAGTTAATCATGGAATAATTAGTTAATATGTTTAATTAGTATATATCGTCCACACAGAATATGTGGCTTTTATCGGTCACACAAAATAAATTTTTTATTCTCTTTATATGTTTTAACAGCTTGTCAACAAATGGAAAAATGAGAATTTCAGTTGGCATAAGTATCACAGAAATTTCTGAAGTAACGTCAGCAATACATATAGCTGCTATCTTTTTTCTGTAAATATATTTTTTTAAAGAAGGATTGGCTAATACTGCTTTTCCGTTTTTATTTGTAGAAAGGATATTATTTTTATGTATTAGCAAATCATAAAGAAAAAGGCAAATCGGATTATATGTTATGTATACATGTTTATATATATTATATATACATATATTTATATTATATATTGTTTTGCATATATCTTCTTGATCATAATATAATTTTGAGAATTTATTGATTTGTGTTTCTTTCAATATCAATGACAAATATATATTAAAGCTCCCGTTTTCTCATTGTAATATCATATGGAATTATGACGTCAAGCAAAAAGCGAATTTTTTCCTTGTAAAAAATATACATTAAAATAAATGAACTGTTTGTATACTATATACGTTTAACAATATCAATTTATAAATATCAAATAATCTTTTTAAATAAGGCTGTACCAGATTATAAAATTATTGGATATCGGATTGGATATATGATATCCGATTGGATATCCGTAGGACAATTATCCGGCCGAATATTTTTCTAGATATCCGGTACAAATTCCCCAAAATTAAAAAAAAAGTAAAGCAAGAAAAAAATAGCAATAATAATTTTTTTTATTTTCTCAATATGAAAAGAAAAAAGGAAAAATGAATTATCAAGAAGTTTAGCTGAAAAGAATAAAATTCTGCATCAATAACGCAAACTTTTAATATAAAATTTCAGCCGTATATGTATTTATTGCCAGATACTATGTCCGGCTATCTAACTGGACAGTAAAAAAGTATCGGATAATACCGAATATTTTTCAAATATTTGGTGCAACCCTATTTTTAAAGAACAAAATAATTTTGGAAATTAATAAATAGTAATTATAAATCTTTATCAATTATCTTAACATATATTTTTGTTCAAAATGTAGCGTACATGTATAGTATAATTTGAATTATATACGTATTTATCAATATAGAATAATAAAAACCAGAATCTTTTATTCACATTCAATAACAAAAGTTGATATAAATTATATTATTCAACGTGCATAATATATCTAAAAAAAAAAAATTGATTTACAAATGCAAATAATTATTTGCATAGTGAAGAAAAAATTCACTCTATTTTGATATCATAATATAATATAGGTGTAATGAGAAAATAGTAATTTTAAAAATTGTCAAATTTTATACGAGCGAAAAAATGCTTATTGATATTGTAAAAAATTGTAAAGGTAAAAAATTGTAAAATTATTAAAATTAGTATATTTGCCAATCACGCAATTATTATTTTTGTTACAACATTCTCAAGTATGATACAGGCTATCAATCAATACTAATATTTGAGACGAAATATGACTTGAAATTTATATATACACTGGTTGTATACGTAGACAAATAAAAAAATGGACGATTAGCCATTGATAAATTTTTATTTGTCTCTAAACTTTACTAAATTTATATTTACAATATAGTACTGAAATTATTTTTCAATCGTTTTTTTCTTGAGCGTGGGACAAATAAAATGTCTTCTAGAACAGGAAAATATTAAGAATACGATACATTGATGATGAATCAGCATGATTCTTTTACTAAGTCAAGGAACGAAAATATTTATTTTTGAAAGATATGCATCATAAATGTTGTCGCTTGAAAGATGCAGCTATAAGCTTGCGTGCGAAACAAACGAACTGATCTCTGTTGTTGGTACTTTAATGAGACTGTCGTATTAGCATATTGTTCTTTGTACAATTGCTTAGTCTTTTTATTTGTGTCTATGAAAAAGCATGTAAAGAGCACTGAAAAAAATTCGCGCAATACTTAATATAACGATAATTTATAAGAATTGTCTTCCCATATTTCTATCAATTCTAATAGAAAGTAACTTATCGCCCTCTCATAATGTATGTATATGCGCACACATATCATTCGCGTAACCACTGAATTATTTTCTTCTTAAAAGTTCATTGTAAACATGTGTAAACAACATTTGTAACATTGAAATCGTTGATAATAATGTGTATATTTCATCATGCACAATAATAGTGATAACGTATCAGAAAATATTAATCAGTATTTTGGACGATTCTTTGGATGGTATTGAATGAATACTGAATTTGTATTAAAATATTTCAAATCAGATGCTTAGTTTGATTATACTTTTGTAGATGCAACGAAACGCTGTAAATATAAAGAGAAAGAATCATATTTTGTTGTGACGAGTGTGTGTGCGAGTGTGTAAATGTGTGTGCATGTAGAACGTGTAAAGAAAAGAGAACGGGGGAAAAGAAAAATAGTGAAAGAAAATGAGGGAGAATATATGCGAATATAGTATATGTAATAAAGCATATAAAAGTCGACTTAAGTGAAATAATAAGAAAGTAGAATTACAAGAAGATAAATATTTGCCTGTTAAAAAATGACTATTCTATGTTTATGTTTGATAAAACCTATTTCTATATACTTGAATGAGATACTTCTGCTGTAGCTCAGTGATAATTGTCTTTATTTGTACGCGCGTTTGTTTTTGTGTTTGTGTGTGTGTGTGTGTGTGTGTGTGTGTGTGTGTGTGTGTGTGTGTGTGTGTGTGTGTGTGTGTGTGTGTGTGTGTGTGTGTG
>NW_012130116.1:374835-378402 GCF_000143395.1 Atta cephalotes | reverse complement strand
ATATATAGTGATGCAATATTTGACAATTTAATGATTTATAAATAAATTATAAAACTTTATATAAATTTATCTTATAAGTATATTGAAAAATATAATATATAAATAATCATGAATTCTTTAAAAATAATAATTTATAAAAAATTTTATTTTGAAGTTTAAATCTACTAGCTGTAAGCATTCTCTTGGTTTTCTCGATGTGTAATAAGACTGTAAGTAATATACTTATTTTAAATATACTTGGAATCGTTTCAATACTGATGAAATAATTGATATTTTTATAATGACATCTCTTTTTAACAAATTCTAGAGATTAGATAACAATTTTTCATCAAAATTTTTTCTCTTATGTTTGTAATAGGTATTATCAGTTTTATGTATGCTACTTAATATGAAGTATTTGCAAAAAATATCTTGCATTAAGATAAGCTAAGTGATAAAAATATATCATGTGCGAAATTACCACAGTTCAGGTATTACATATTACATACGTAACACATCTTTTAAATACAGATTTGTAGAATCACCGTCCCAGAGAAAAGCAAACAATTTGATAGACAAATAATTAAGAGCTTGACATTACAAACAATCATTACAAACAATAATTTCCAAAATTATTTTATTTTCTTATTTCGTAAAAAAATTACTGAATTCAAAAAGATGAAAATCTCTTAACTGACATTAAATTTCTAAGTTTATTAAAGTTTAGTAATGTCAGGTTTTCTGTGTACACGTACAGAATATAATATGTGTACAATATATTTATGTTACATATTATTAAACAAGAGGAATTATAAGGAATTATAAGTAATTATATGTGCTAATTAAAAAAAATATATAAAATATTTTAAAATTAAAGTATGCTTTTATTTTTTTATTTGGATCTGGTTTATAAATATATCATTATATTATATCTGTATGCGATTATATTCTGAACATATAAATTTTGTATGAATTAAGATTAATATACATTGATGAATCTTGAGTAAATATAAACCATAACTTCTTTTTAACAGTATATGCATAATGAAGTATTCATTTATAGTATGTAGTTAAGTTAAAATAATATCAAACTATTTAACAATTTAAGCATTGTCGAAAAGAAAGAATACCTCATTATATGTTATACGATCGTAAAATAATACATTATACATAATTATTTTTGTTACATATAGCTTGTTTACAGATATGTGAGAAATCTATTTATATCGCATAATATAAGTAAGCTAATAAGCATAATTTGTTCTATTAGAATGATTTGTTCTATTAGAAATTATAATAGTCTTAAACATATAATATTGCCATGATTTTACAATCACACTCTTATGCATGTGTTCAAATTTATGTATTTATGGAAAAAATATGATACTTAATGAAAAAGTTTATAACTAAAAACTTTTAATTCTTAAAGATCCGGTAACTTCATTCTTGATTGTTGCATTTTATACGTAATTTTAATAGAATATTGTGTTGTGTTTGTATACATTATGTGTTAATACGATTATATACGTATTATGCGTATACTTCTTAATACGTTTTAGTTGAAATAGATTCAAATTTTGTACACAATAAGTTCACAGAGACAAAAAATATATCATATTTTACTTAATATAAAGAGAATTAAATATTACAATGCACTGCATAATTTATTTACCTACTTAATAGTGTACAAATATATTGATGCATTCAAAGAAATAGTCATAATTATTCGTTAATGTCAGTTAAGAGCAAAGAATGGTATATGTACAACAGGGGTATACATTGGGAATTATTTTATGTACAACATATACACTTGGTACATAAAGTCAAAATTTGACTCAATAATTGAAAATTAGAAAGAAGCATTATGTATAATGCTCTACATAAATCTTTGCTTCAGTAAAGATAAAATTATTTATTTATGTATATATATTTACTTACATGCCCATTGAATGAACTATGCAGCTTTTACATGTAGCAAGTTTCAAATAGAAGTATGAAAATAATATTTTGTGTAATTTTCCAATAGGTAATTATTAATTATTATACATTTGATTAAACTATTAAAAGATATAACATTTTAAGAAACATTTTAAAGAAAATTCAATTAAAAATGTTTAAATTCATTCTTAAAATTCTTGATTACAGCATTTTTATTAAACTATTTGCCTTATAACGTGCCTATGAAAAAGCTGCATTCAATAAGTACAGCAATACCAGTAAGACCAATAATTTATATGATGTAAATTCCTGTTATTGGACAAAATATTTATAGTTTATATATATATATATATATATATATGTGATTGTTTATAGATTTATTTACATTGATAATTGTTTAACATCTTTGCACCAGCAACAAGTTTGTTTAATGCAAATTGTATGCGTAATATTGATAAATACAGATATGTGTGCACAATGATTATTAATTAAATAATATAACAAATAGCATTAGTAAAATAAATGTAACTCTGAAACTGGACTATGTTTTATTTTTATGTATTTTTTTTATATTTTAATATAAATTGAAAAGAGTTAAAATGTTATCATCATTATAATACAACATAATTATTTATTGTATTAATGATTCTTCATTAATACATTTAATTAATAAATGCTAATTTTTTAATTTATTAAATTTATTTGTTATACTCATATTCTCTAAACTTTCTATTCATAATTAAAAAATTTGTTTCACATTATTAATAATGAAATTTTTCGCAGAAAAGAGAGAAAAAGAACAACTTTAGATTTGTTAAAAAAAAAATGTAAAAATTGTTTGTAAAAATTTTTTAATCACTCATTTTGAAATAACTCATTTTGTTCTTAATTATTACAATTTCGATATATAATTAATGTTACTGAGAATAACAAATATACTTTATATATTTTATTACTGATAAAAATGTAATTTGAAGATTTTTAACAAATGTTACCTTTTGAAGTTTCTTCATAGATTTTTTTAGATATAAATAAAAATATTTTTATGTATACTTATTCCACAAACATGTATTATAAAAATATTGATAATTATTGATTTCAGGCTGTACTCGTGTTGTAATGGAGACACCAAATATACAAGAGAAAGATAATTGAGGACATAATATCATTAGATCTCAATTGAATTTATGAAATAGCAAGTTTAATTGTCCATATTACACTGAACGTTATAACAACTTGTAGATCGATCAGATTATGCACTATTTTTAACTTGAGAAAGGGGTAAAGAATATTTTTAGATATTGTATATCAAAAAGTATATATTTTATGCATAGCTAGTTTTTATATCGCTTTTGAAAGAGACCAGCATACAGCTGTGCAGACTTTTTTTTATCATAGAATTATATTCACATTTATAAATTGTATATATATGTACATACTTACCTTATTTAATGATAGAATATGAAATATAATATATCAATATACAATATATCAATTTCCCAAACTATGCATTGTTATGTTATAAATCATAATATTTATCATTGGTGAAAAATGTTAGAAATAAATTTTTTAAAGGATATATAAACAGAATCTTAAACTTGAATCATTGTATTTATTAGTAAATTCTTGTATGCATGTAACAATGATCAT
>NW_012130116.1:369387-370846 GCF_000143395.1 Atta cephalotes | reverse complement strand
TATATATATATATATATATATATATATATATATATATGATGAATGTTTTTGTAAATATGATTATATCTAATGATTATATCTTTAATATAGTATGTTAAAATTTATTTTAACATTAATATTCAATCTTTATTGTTACCATCTCCTCCTCCTCATCCTTGTAATAAGAAAGACATGTTAACATGAATAAAACTTTGCCATAACTCTCTTTGATTGTAGCAGTAAATATTATTGTATGTGATGTTAATAATAGATTTAATGTATTGTGTTGAAGAATAGAATTATAATAGCAAAAATAACTTTTTATTTTATTTATTTATTTATAACAAAGCAACTTGTAGCAAATACTGGATAAAGCTGAATTTTTTATCGCGGAAGTATTGTTTAAATGATGGACAAGCAATAATAAAAGATTTATGCAAGATATTAATCTTGCTGAGCACACATGTAGGAAGGAAATGTTATGATTAAAAATAATAAGAGAAACAATATATCATATAGGCCTTTTCACCGATACAACTGCCATTATTTATCAAGTATAACTATTTAGAATATACGAATTTGAATGATATCAGACTTGATTCAAACTTTTTTTTTAAATTCATTGCACATTTTGTGCCAGTTACAAAAATTTTTCATATATACGTTATTTTATTATATTTATTAAAACATTCATGTGTTGTTTCAATAGTAGCAGTTGTAAAAAATTCTCACTTTTGCTTTAAAAGTTTATATTATTACAATATAATTTACAAGCATTGTAAACCAATTTTTCTGTTTTCAAAAATAGAACTTTTAAAGAACTTAATCGTTCGATTTTAGATGCAAAGATTCTAATGATTGAATAGACTGTTGAATAAGCATGAGTCATATACACACATATCAATGAAATCATGTCACGCCATTATGAGTCATACGTATCAGCATAATTTTGTTATGAGTAGAAAATGGAAGAATTTATACCATAAAAAAGATATTTATAATTCAGTTATAAAAATCTAGAAATCTCTCTTCTTTTGTTCTGTTTTTTCTAATACTATTTCTAACATACGTAAAATATATAATTAAGCTCAAGAAATCAATGACTTCTCAAAGCATATTGGAAAGACTGATTATCTTAACGCAAAAAATGAAATGTCAAAAATTTTTATTACAAACCAAACCTATCTTTAATACTGCTGTATTTGATAAAAAGTATAATATAAATATCAAAATTTTTTCTCACGTATAACAAATTAATTATATCTAAAAATTAAAAAATTTAATTATAATACATATTATTATTTATTTATATATCTGTCCTCATATATCTCAAGTGATATTGTGTATATGTATGTATTGCTATATCCTATATTAACTTTTGTACGCTTTGCACGCGGCAACAAAATAACGAGAAAGCACATGTAAAAGAATATATATACATATATATATACATACATATATATATATATATATATATATA
>NW_012130116.1:364213-369367 GCF_000143395.1 Atta cephalotes | reverse complement strand
CACACACACACACACACACACACACACACACACACACACACACACACACACACACACATATTATTATAAATACAGCAAAAGAAAATTTTATAGAGAGAAGATATATCGACAGAGTTTTATCCATTCATCATCAACTAGCTCAGCAGTCCCAAAAATTACATATTTTTTACCTCGATATTGTAAAAACTTCGCGGCCGGACGTTTGCACGTAAATATTAATTATCATACGATCTCAATTACGCGAAGCACGTTCGGCATTAATGATTTTAGATACTACTGATCTAGTTGAGTCTCGCAAGAGAAGGAAAAAAGAAACAGAAAAAAAGACAGCGCCCGATTGTATGTTATTGCTGAGAATATTTCGTTCCCGACTTAGGAGAGAATAGCTGCTATTCACGCAAACGCAATTAGAAAGTAGTTTTATACATATGAACACGAATTATTAATACAAAATAAAAAGAAAACTTTTTATAAAATGATACATTTATACTCATTCATTCCAATTGTTCTTAAGAATTCCATCCTTTTATATTACGCTAGATCGATATTCATAGTTGCTTCTTATTTTAAGATCATCTTAAGAATCGACTAGAATACCGGCTAAAACCGGCTTGTATGAATATGCCATATATAAATAAACCTAATATTTTATTTTAAATAATGTCTTTTTTTTAAATGTTAATACGACTCTAGCTGGTATTCAAAAAGATGTAAAATATATATTACTAGCGATTTATAAGAATATTTTTTTTAACATGAAGAGATATCAAGCAACTCTTAAAGAATGATATTGCTGGAGAACTTGCATTAATCGTGCCTTTCTTGCATTTTGTCATAAAAATAGTAAATGAGTTACACAAAGAGGATTTTGATTATGCATGTGGAATAATTTTATCAATGTTGAAACTGGATGCTTTCCAGCAAGAACACAGTCAATGTGTAACATAATGAATCATTTTATCCTTTGAACGTAGACAAACTACAAGAATGTAATGATTATACTGTGTCTGATACTTGTCCTTGTTGGAAAGCATCCACCGTTGAAAACTCATAGCGATTTTATATATTATTTAATAAATTAAATCGTAAACGTTTTTATTTTTGGATTTATTGAATTTTATTATTATTGAAGAAAAGGGAGGGGAGGATTCATCGCATGAAATACAGAATAATTTGAATCTGTCAAGGTGCATTCTATAATTAAAGGGGGCTTATTACGATTCTTGAAACGCGATGAAAATTATGAAAGTGATCAAATTTACTAGAATATTTATAACTTTATTGGTTAATGAATTTGCTCATTTTTGTAATTTTCACTTCGTTTAAGAATCGTAATAAGCTTCAAGGATCTGTCTAAGAGCGGTATTTAGATCCACTTCCACCAATATAAGATTAACTTTAATCTTGAAGATTAACTTTTCTCCAATTCTAATAATTAGAAAGAGATAAATAATAAATTAAACCGAGATTAAAGCTAATCTTACATTGATGAAATAGGCGGGCCTTAAAATATCAATATTTAAACGATGTACTGATTGCGGGAATCGCAATCAACGTGATTAATTAATAATTGCAGAATTACTAAACATGTAATGTATACCTGGTGATGATCGTATATCTGATGTCTCGATGAAACTGAGAGGAATGAATTTGTGATCTAACTCCGGCCACAAACGAGTTTCTGCAATGGTGATAATGACGATCTACACACGCGATATTCAATACATCATGGTATATTATGAAGAACGCTCGATATTTTACGACATTGCACTCGCGACAATTTTTCAAACGCGAGATTACTCTGAACGATCGCGGAAAAACACGAACAACGATTTGAACATAACTTTATACGATTGCCGCGACACGCATTCGATTTGATTTGAATAATCCACGGACTAAAAAGGAGTAGGAGATCGATTCTGTATATCTTGAAACAAGGTGAAAATTACAAAAGTAAGCGAACTTACTAGAATACTGATAATTTCATTGGTCAACACCTAGTAAATTTGTTTACTTTTGTAATTTTCATTTTCCTTGTTTGAAGATACAGAATCGATCTTCAGAGCATTCTCAAAAATGTGAAGTCACAATCGCCATATTTGTTTGCGCCACTAGTGCTGCTCACGCGGCAAAATATAACGCGGTAGCCAATAAGCTTACAGCTCTTAATATGTTCATTACTGAAAATTTTGCCGCGCAAACGTGTTTGCGTCCAAAATTATAGAAGTCCGAATTCGTCCGAATTTCTTTACAACTTTTAGTCCGATCTACATAAGACCTATTCTTTTTGGCTAAACTTTTGCACTAACTCATCTTTCTTCCTTTTCTCTCCAGCAAATAAGAAGAGGAAAAAAGATGATTTGCAAAAATTCAACCAAAAAGAATAGACCTATAGACGCGAGTCGTAAGTCGCAAACTTGTTGTGTCAGCCAATCTGATGTGTCAATTTTAAAAGTGCCACTTCGAGATTGGCTGACGGAACAACCTTATAATCTGTGATTTGCGTTCTGCATTTATGTAGATCGGATTTTATTGTAGATCAGATTTTGTGATGCTCACGTCGATTTATTTGTTGGCTGTTGCTCATTTCAGCACGTTAATTTATGATTATAGTGCAGCGCTTGTAAGCATCATTTGTCCTGTTTAATAGATAAGAATAAACTGATGCTTACAGCGCGTGAGCGTGTAAACTGAACGCACTTGTATGTAGACGTTAAATGTCTAGTGAGATCAATCTAGATTTGCAGACAATGGCGGTTATAGCAAGATAAAATAAACCGGGCTAATCGTAATCTGTCAGTCGCTTTTACAATTATTTACAATTGTATTATCGGTGACACGTGGTGCAACGCATTAGTCTGCATCCGTCATGGGAAGCGCAGACACAACGGTGAAGTTGCAGAATGATAATCACGAGATCGATGAGTATGGAATTAACCTAAAGATTTTACCCTGCAACAACCAGGTGAAAGAGTTGCAAACCATTTTAAGAGATAAGTAAGTATCTTTGCACTAAATATGTTTGCATTAAATCATAGTACAAATATTTTACGTTGAAATAAATAGATACATTTGATCTATTTAATGTTTTCTTGAATCTCAATTATGATGATTTCAAAATCACAAAAATTGCACAAAAATTCAAAAGAATTGTAAATATTTATCAAATTATTCATTTGTTTGCTAGTATATATATATATATATATATATATATATTTATATATATTTATAAAATATTATAAAATATTAAATTTTTGTGTAGATTTATTATTGAAAATAACTAGGAGCTATTCATTGGTCTTATTTTATAGGAATACTACAAGAAGTGATTTCAAATTCTATGCTGATCGTTTGGTAAGATATGTTTGATCTTATAATATCGCTTATACTAGCTAAGTTCAAAAGATATAATGGATAAGAGAATGTAATTTTGTCTGTAATTATATAGAATAGACCTTAAATTCATATGATAAATTTAAAAAAATATATCAACAGTAATCATTCATTCAATCATTTTGTTTTCTGAACATAGCCCTTGTTAAAAGTAAACTGTGAACTTCTATTTGAATTATGCTACGATTCCATATTATTATAATATATTAAAAGTGAACTTTGTATAGTTTACTAATTATTTATTTAACCCTTACCATACAAGATTGGATTACTAGTGATTGAGCGATTCCTGTTTGTACAAGTTTTGAGTCTTTTAGTAAATTATAAATTATACAATCTTTTATTATTTTCCAAAATGAAGTTTCAATGTTTATTCTAGAAAATTGAAAGTAATTTGACTAGTGACTTGTGTTTAAATTAAATGAATGAGGCACTAAATCATACTTTGTATTGTAAAGATTAATATAAATATTTAAAAATATCTAATATGATTGTTAAAAGTTATTTTCTAGTTTTTATTTATTATGTGAAGAAATAAAATTATGATTTTCGCTGAATTATTTTAGATCAGATTAGTTATTGAAGAGAGTTTGAATCAGTTACCTTTTACGAAATGTGTGGTGACAACTCCAACTGGTGCCAAATACAAAGGTTTAAAATATCAGAAAGGAAATTGTGGTGTATCTATTGTAAGAAGCGGAGAGGCTATGGAACAGGTACAATCTCAATTAATCTCAAGATGGTGGTATCTTTGTGCTAACTATTTACTAACTTGTGGAATAATATTTTTCAGGGTTTAAGAGATTGTTGTCGTAGTATCAGAATTGGTAAAATATTAGTAGAAAGTGACATGGACACACACGAAGCTAGAGTAGTTTATGCTAAATTCCCAGATGATATATCTGAGAGAAAAGTCTTATTAATGTATCCAATAATGAGTAAGTACTGGAGAATATTTTAATTTTGAGAGTGTATTGGCATTAAGTTAAAAAATAATTGTAATAAATTTTATATTTATTACACATATATAGGTACAGGAAATACTGTCATAAAAGCCATAGCTGTATTAAAAGAACATAATGTACTTGAAGAAAACATTATCCTGTCAAATTTATTTTGTACACCGATTGCAGCTAAATCTTTAGTCACTGCCTTTCCTAAGGTGATTTCAATTATTCATATTTGCATTTGTATAAATCAGTAAAAATTTATTAAGCTATGTTTATCTACGATAATGTATAATATTTATAATATATTTATCTTATAAGTAAAATTTTGTTTTTTTTATAGATGAAGATCTTAACGTCAGAAATCCATACTGTTGCACCAAATCATTTTGGACAAAAATACTTTGGTACGGATTAATAATTTCATTATTGTATAATATGCCAAGACACAAATTTAATGCATAATTAAGCTGAGAGAAAATCAGTTAAGAATGATTACATGCTAAAGATAAACTAATTAATAATCAAAATTATTTTTTATGATTTTTATTTAATAATAGTCTATAATAATGAAAAAAAAATAATGTCAAATGTTTGTTTTTACATTCTCTAAATTGTAATATTTCGATAATTTATTCATATATTACTTCATATTTTATATATTAAAATATAAGTAATTAACTCTTTAGTCATTTTGTATTAAAAAAAATTAAATATTTTATTTTCATTATTTTTTTATATTTTAATTTAGAATAAGTTAATCTATGAGAGATTATATATTTTATATATATATATATATATATATATATATAGT
>NW_012130116.1:337507-355746 GCF_000143395.1 Atta cephalotes | reverse complement strand
ACACACACACACACACACACACACACACTATTGTGTATATATATATATATATATATATATATATATATAATAATGTATATAATTGTATATACAATAATTTGTATGTATATACATTTATATTATGAAACCTAGTTTAATTTCTACTAAAGTTTCATATAGTTGTATACATCTGCTAGAAAAACTGATATGCAATAAAGTCTGCCAAATGCAATCATCTATCATTTTTATTTACATTTTCACTCCGAATAATAAAATTTATAATATTCGTATTGCTATAAAAATATTAATGACAATTTCCTATATTAATATTAACAATATTTTCAAAAGAAATATTTGCAGTATATTTAAATTATAGACAAAGGAGATCAAAAGATACAAATCATAGAAATTCAAGTTTGTCTTATCAGTGGAACTATCAATATAAATAATCAAAGTTAAATTATACATGATAATTCAACAATCGTCGTTCTTGATAAAAATAAACAGAACCGGATGAGACTCGCGATAAACAGCTGGAAAACTAGCGTGACATCACCGAGCGTCCATTGTCAGGGAAAACGATTAACAAAACCGATAAAAAAAACGCGCAGTACGCGAATGACAGTCCGCGATTATTAAACGCCCCAGGATTGCTAATGCTTGCCGTTCGCATTGTAATCTGATACAGCGATGACGACGACGACGGCGGTGGTACCGAGGATTGCCTGTCCGACCAGGCACCGTAGACGAATATCGTGCGAACCAGCCACCGTAGACGAGTATTGCGCGACATCGGAACTCATCGCTGAAAACCATTTATCACAGGCACTCACTTCCTTGTTGCCGCTGATACCCGATACGTAGATCTTGACGACCATCGCGCTGGCTTTGCGACCACCACCGGCTGTGCTCCCTAGACTTAACGCGCGTTCCCCTCGCTGCACTGCGCCGCGCTGTGCTACGCCACGCTACGCTCCGATTAGGCGGCGCGCCGGACCCAGACGACGCGACGTACGGGAAGCAGGAACGACTGCGGGGGGCAACGGTGGATAGCCGATCCGTCGCTCGTCGTGGCGGTGGATTCCGCTATTAGCCGCTTGCACGCACTCGCACGTCGACACGCGTGACGCACCGATCCCAAGAGAAACAGAGCTGGACTGCTCGGCCAGGCCTACGTCATACCGGGCCAGTCCTCTTTCTCCTTTCCCAGGGATGGAACAAATGACTTCGCCACTTAGGATTACCTATCACGAAGAAAGAATACCTAATATGTACAATGTACCTAAGCTTTTTAAAAAAAAGATGATAATCCGGAGGTATAAATTTTTTATGCGTTACAAATAGGTATTTAAAATGAATTAAAATTTCTGGAACACATAATTTTTATTGACAATTATTCTTAATATAATTTTATAAATATAAAATTTTTATCGTATGACCTTAAAAAAGTACTTGTACTCGTAAAATTAAGAGTATGGTTGGTAACTTCAGCTATATCTATCTATCATCTTTGCCGCGCACTGCGTAACGTTTACTTATAAAAAAAAAAAAAAAATACGCGCGAGTCTGGAAAAATAATTTTTCGAAACTCCACGAAATATCGACTCTTCCTATTCGTCAGCCATCCTCGCGATTATGTAACGCGTTACGATGACGTTATATAATCGACGCATATTTTTAGAAATTTGTTAAAAAAACATAATAGATAATGACATTTGTTTGGATGCATCGAGCATAGCACGGACCGCGAAGTGTTTGATTATAGTAATCGAATTATGTAACTTAAATTATAGCATTGTTAATCGATTCATTGTTGTAAAGAAATTTAAATATTAAGTTAAAGTATTTTTTTACTCTGTTGAATTTTTTTCGGCAAAAATCGTTTTTGAAACATAAATGAAGCTCTTGGAGAAATTGAAATTTTACTTGTAATTGTTCGCAATGTAATTCTACATATATTAAAATCCGAGACACGAACACTCTTTAGTATTTAAAAATATGCGATTGCGATACATTTGTGTGTAGGTACGTTCCTGTGTTAGGTAACTAATAGTAGTCGATAAGTCATATTAGTCACCGACTTGATTGTAAGTAAAATTGAATTAGCGAGGACTTTCTGTATTTCGTTTATATGCGCAAACATAATCTCATTTAATCCTTTATTTCTAATATATCTCGAGTATATGCAATTAATCTAGCTTTTTTTATATTTAATTTAAAAATTATTACATGTATATATTTCTTACAAAATGTGTGTATTAAAAATATACATATTTTCTCTGTTGAAATTTTGTTAAATTATACATTATATAATATTTCAAGTTAGAAGTTTATATTTTACTAAAAAATATCTTTTTATTGCTATAGAATAATTTTTTATTATAATAATAATATTTATTATAATAATAATATATTTTCTTACAGTATGTATCTTTTGTAATATTTTTAATGACTGAAATATATGTACGTAATATTTTTTTCAGAAGAAAAGTAATACATATATGTAATGTGCGATATAAAATAACGTTCATAAATAATGGAAAAACTTATCATTAATTTTAAACAAGCTTTCCCGCTATAATTTGAAATTCATATATAGTTATACTTCCGTTGCTAACTTCCGAGTTCTGACGTTGCACGACGCTGTGCTGTCTGTGCTGTGTAAGGTTACTTCACTTCTTTCTTGATTCTTTCCGGTTCTTTACGAGACTGATCTCTACTTGTTAAAAATGGTAATGTATTTTATCGGATTTTACGTATCAAATCTTACTGAAATCTACATTATGTTGATTATCAAATAAGAATGTTGGCTATCAAAAAATTCTTTATATATATATTTCATCGTAAAGTGCTAATATTACACATTTGAGTGAGAGTTCTAACCTTATAACGAGGTTATGTTTTGAAAGCGTTTCTTCAATTATATATTTCTGATTTTTAATATAATCGAAATTACCTGTAGTGCAGAGACCCTAAAACTGCTTGAATTTTAACAGGCGAAACGCACGAAGAAGGTAGGAATCACCGGTAAATATGGCACCCGTTACGGTGCTTCCCTTAGGAAAATGGTCAAGAAAATGGAAATTACCCAACACAGCAAATATACTTGTTCGTTTTGTGGCAAGGTGAGTAATTGTTGTACTATGAATTGGAAAGATAAATTCTCTGTTTGGTATTTTTTAAATTAAGATTTTGATATAATAATTTCTTTTTATCATAGATGTTTATTGTAAATCTTTTGTAGGAACATTATTTCATAATTTAGTGCAATTAATTCAGAAGACTGTCAATTGTGTTAAACGACACTATTTTTATTTTTTTAACAGGAGGCCATGAAACGCAGTGTCGTAGGAATCTGGTCCTGCAAACGATGCAAAAGGACAGTTGCTGGCGGTGCATGGGTATATTCTACGACAGCTGCTGCTTCAGTAAGGTCAGCTGTACGTAGATTACGTGAAGTCAAAGAACAATAAATGTATGTAATAAATATCTTTTTAACGATTCATACTTGTTTTATTTAATACAAACCAACCGTTTTTATTGAATTATCTGAGCAATCATAACATATTTATATGACCCTCATTAACCTGAATTCACCATTATTGAAAATCATTTTCGTGATAGGTCAAAAATTTAGTGCCCTTTATTTGCTACTTTTTTTACTAAAAAAATTTTTTTTGCTCCAACTGTTTAGCAAAAAATCGAATTTAAAATAGAGAGGGGGGGGGAATCCAGCTTGACATTAATAATAATGAAAAAAATATATAAGCAAAAAATCTGATGATTTTATTGTAGCGGTACTTTATATTTCTTTTCGTTATTAATGGAAGTTGGACTTATTAATATTAAGCTTTCTTTCTCCATTTTAAATTCGATTTTCTGCTAAACAGCTGAAACAAAAAATTTTTTTAAGCAAAAGTTAGCAAATAAACAACTAAATTTTTTATCTATTGCGAATATAATTTTCGATGGGTCCAGATTAATGAGGATGACATTTACGATTGAATTTTATTAAATACTTTGGATGTTTGTCAAACTCATTATCTACGTTTCAACATTACAATTATTTGACTTTAATCTTTTATTATTAATAAAATGCAAATTATTTAAGGATATTAAAGAAGCTATTTTCTAAATATTAAACAGTCATGAACATTTGCATTTATTAAAGAAATTATATAAGTATTAAAATAATGATACCAATATTTCACACATGTAACGAAACTAATTATTTATTCTAACAAGATGTAATTGTGTATGTTCATTGCTATTTTATAATATCCTATAGAATACTTATATGGTACAATTTTAACAATTATAAATAAATTATTTTTTAAACTTGATTTTAAAAGAAGAAACAAAAATTCAGGTTTAAATGTCATTAATGCATACATTCATTTTTACAAATTTTACTTATTATAAAAATGTTTAAAATTATTATAGAATATTATAGAAACATGCATTATATAAACTTAACGTATACAAATAATTTTATTGTCTTTAAAAGATCATGCTTACGCAGTTCAGGTTATTATAATAATCGAAACTATTCTTTCATATTATCATAATCGATTGAACCGTGAAGCTAAAGACGTTATTATTTATTGAGCAAATGATTAAAACGAAAATCATTCATTAGCAATTTTATTCATATTAATAATAGCATTCTCCACGAAATCAGCCTGTAAGGAATGACGTATTTGCAAAGAGGTACTATTGACTATCATTTTTCGATCGCGATCGAACACTTTATCACTTACCTATAAAGTGGATTGACATACTGCGTATTTCAACATATAAATCAATTTGTAGTCTATACAAAAATAAATACCACAGTCTTAAGAAGACAAATGTATGTCAAGCTATTAATGTTGCACCACCACCATAACATTCTTTTGAATTACATAAGAATAATGAGTATATTCGTCATTCAATAGCAGATAGGGAAGATCTTAAAGCTGTGTCAGAAGTTATTTGCAAGAATGTAAACTTACGACATTTCTTGTTTTCAATAACAATTTGAGAATCTATTGAGAATCTATACAATAATTAATTTGAGAATATATTGAATAAAATCATTTTTATAATTGTTTGAAGGATAAAAACATTATTTTGCAACTTATCGAAGAGAAAGGTGCCAGGATAAAAAAAAATAAAGATGATTTTGTTCATCTTTGTATAAACGATCATAATTCTTCTCTGCAATTACTGTTACATTTTAGTTAAATTTGTTACTTAATTTGCAAGTGCACTTTAAATGCATCATGCTCAAAAATTGTTTTGCTTGAAATAATTTTATGTATAATATTTATTTTTATTTTAACGTATATATTTTGTCGCATGTTAATTCGCAAATTAAATATATTCAGGAAAGTAGTTAACAAGTAACTCGCAAAAGTTCACAATAGCTGATTATGCTAGAAAATTCTGCTATCATTAAAATATGGAAGACACTCTGGTACATTCGCATTGAAACTGCATTATGTCTCCGCAATAAAATTTAACGAGAATTAATAATTGTATACATCTAACTAAAACCTGATGAATTCTACATATCGCTATAAATTCTGATAAGTACATCCTTTGCACGAAATAATGCGTAACAGTTAAATTATTATATGAACGAGATGCAACGAGGAACTATCAGAAACATGAATATAAAAAGATTCAGTGCTCTTCCCTAATTATTAAATGGATTGTACAATAATAATTTTTCTATATTATTATCGGTACCGTTACATCGACTTCACTGACATTCCAGCATTCATTCCGTCATTATTTCGCAATGCATTTTTAGCATATTCACATTTCATTTCGTTGCATACTGATTTAACGGTCAATCATTCGTTATTGCATTCATCCGAAATTATCAAATATGTCTCTCTCTCTCTCTTATTAACAATTATATTTATAACAGTGGTCTGATATGATTTCTTCTTTACTGCTTTTTAGCTAGGAAAGAAGAAAAAAGAGTTCACTTCGTTCGTCGTTTAGTATCACTTATGTTCACACGCGATCAAAGAAATTCATCTCTGTCACTATTGTGCATTGCAAGGCGTATCGTAAGGACCGTACCACAAGGAATGGCAGTAAATTCTCGATACTGCTTCTCATCAATGGTAAACAAATCCTGTAGAATCTAATTATTTAACTACGATTTCTGACGCGATTTCCGACGAGAATCGATTCCTCGCGCACTATCAATTTATTTGACGTACACATTAGATGTAATATTGAATCGTTTCTTCGTCACTGGTTATAATACTTCATTCTCTTTTCTCGTACACGCACTTGGGAAGATCTTATACGATCAGTCCATCGGTTACCATTCATTAAACTTATTAACAAATATTGCGTTTAAAATTTAAAGTTGATTCGTATTAGCTGGCTTGCCACTTGAATTTGCTACGCATTATCCATCGTTGGCCGATGTTGTTGACATCGCACTGCGTTAAAACAGGTTGCGCCGGATCGCCTGAGTGGGGTTTTGATAAACAGTAACCCGTGTTTGTGTGTTTAATCATTTTGGTCTGAAAAGAATGATGTATATTAAACATCAATTGCATTTATTGAAACTATATGTATGTTTTATAAACAAAATATATTTAATAGGGCTCTTGAAAAACCAACAATAATAATAAAATATTGATAAATAGGCAATGAGAGCATTAACACAGCGCATATTTGGAGCACAATACATATAATATATTCTCAATAATTTATGTTATTTAATTGTCTATACAAGATTCTTGGACGTTTCGGTTTAAACCATTATCTGCAATACCATATAAATTATATATAATATATATATATAACATAATACAATTATATATAATATTAATGTAAAATTATTGAGAATTATTATATGTATTGCGCTCCAAGTATCGCGCTGTGTCAATGCTCTCATTATCCGTTTATTAATTGATATTATTGTTGTATGTTTCATAATTTTATCTTTTTTTATCTATAGATTTGTTTGCTTTAGATATTTAAGTATATTTTTTTCTATATTTTCATCTTTATTACCTCATCACTGTAAACCCATGCTTGATTACCACCCATGCCATGACATCGTACGATCTTTACTGGACCTTGTGGATTAGCTGCATCAAGGCACATATCATCAGACATTATTTGTTGCCGCTTAGTGTAAGCAAATACCTAGATAATACAGCTTTCATCAGAAATAGCGTACGCTCCAAATAGAAACAATATCTCTTGATCATCATCACATGTATTACTTCATATTTAAAATAAACACAAACCTGATTACCGCCTAATCCGTGACAATAACTAATGCCGACGTTTTCTCCGGTTCTTCTGCCCATAGTATCCAAACAAGTTTGCGTTTCAATATTTTTCACATCACCGAGATAGTAATAATCTAGCGGCATCGGCGATTCTGGATATATATTCTCCAAATACCATCTGAAGCTTTTACATTTCAGTCGTTCTCTGAGTTTTATCCGCTCGGAAACATCACCGACGTCAACATTTCGCGCCCCTAAAAGAATTGATTTTCTGTAACGCTACATTTTATAAACGCCGAACTTATTCACACGTTATTTTTTTTTTTTTTTTTTTTACATATCGTGCTTGCATATAAATTGGTTGAAAAGAAGATTTGTCAGAGAATTTAGTGCTAAAAAAAAATAAAGAAATTTGCGACCATGGAATTATATTGTATGATACATTAAATGCCAATGCTTGCTCCTAAAAAATAAGTGTGCAATTACGCAACGTATCTTTTTGGAAATCTGAAAGATGTAAAGAAGTTTATGAAGTAGCATTGATTTATATATACATATACGAATAACTTTCATACATCTGCAAATGTAGTGTGCAGAGATGTATTGTGCTTCATATTAAAATTGTTTTATATTTGAGTATATATAATTTTATACATATGTTAATTAAGAAGCTACTATGAGTACATGTATGCTTTCTTATTGTTACTTGTATATTTGTCACTCTAATAGAATATCTCTCTTTAATAATAACCTTTTGATTATAATAGTATCACATAGAACCCTTAATGCCATGCGTGATTTTTTATTCTCCAAGTATACTTCTACATATCCTATTTGCATTACTGTTCTCTTTATTGTACATCATATATTTATTGTACATCCATCCTCTGTTGGATTATTAAGTAACAATATTATAGTGTTGAGAGAACGTAATAGCAATGATGTTTTAAATAAATGTTAACGGGTATCTGATAGAAATAGTGAGCACCCGAAGCCGTAAATAATAAAAATGATTGATAAAGAGACATGCACAGACTTCTTCCACAACATGCTGTAGCGCAAAGCAATCAATACATAGAAAGAAATGTATAGGGATAGGGATTCTCTTTTTCTTGTTTTTTTTTTGTACGAGATACGCCAGTGTTAGTGCTACCTGGATTAATGTTGTAATAGAAGTACTTCCATTGGTCCAACCAAACTTCTGCGAGCCGCGCATTGTTGTGGTTGACTATCTTGCTCGTACCGCCCGGGAAGGTATACGGGGTTGACTTACGGAATACATGCCCGACGTGCGAGCATGTCGCAATTTCCAATGTCCCACCACACATCCATATCTAACCAACTCAGTTCTGTTAGTGTGTTAGCAGTTACAAACGGTAATCACACGATAAGAGATAAAAAGAAAAAGAATAACACATGAGAAATATAATAACGGTATTCTGCGGCTCATGGTGGATTTAGAAATTCTTCTCTTGCGGCACCTATAATGTAGTTTGATGAGAGAATTCCATTAAAAGCAAGCGCAATTTTCAATTGGTTAGTCGGCTGGATGGATGAGTGGTTAAGACTACACCAGCATTTTTATTGAGATATAGAAATAAAATATATCTGAAGTGTTCATTCAATGTTCATGTTTATGCCTCGGGATATTCCTTAATTCTTCATTGTATTGAAGTATTGTTTGACCGAAAAAAAAAACAAACTGAAGTAAAGTATTTCGAGCAACAGCAGCAAGATTGAGAATAATTTCTGTAGTAAGAGATTTTAATTTTAGTTTAGATATTAGAAATATAATGTACACAACTACTAATATGTATGAAATATTAGTAAATATATAAATCATAATATGCATAACACATACAAATGATTAACTTAACTAATTTATGATATATCTTCGTGTATATAATATATAAATAATGTGTTAAAAATCATTTTATGAGAATGTAATATTAATACAAAACTGTTATTAATTATTAGTCAAATGGAAGAATAACTTGTTAACCAGAAAATAATGCATTCAAAAACAATTGCAATTCATAGCTACATGAATTATAATAATATTTGTGAGAGATAATATAAACGGCTTGTATCAGATACCCGTCAAATATATTTATATAAGAGTTTCGCTTGAATAATATTGTATAGAATATAATAATGTAAAATTTCAAAAAAATGTTTTATCAATTAATATCGTTGCTTTCGATATAAGCGCTATATGAGTACCAGCTATATGGAAATTTGAAATAATTAAACAATACATCAAATTCTTTAACGAATTTTATAAATTTTTCGATAATTTTTTAAATTACTATTTCAAATCGGATATATATGTGTTTATATATATTGAATAATTTTTAGAAACAAAAATTTGTAACAAATAACATGAATTCTGATAGTATGTATGGGATATGTATATAACTATGTATATATATATATATAACTTAGGTGCACAATAATGGCATCATTTAGCGCAATTCAGTACAACACATTGAAGAGAAATTAATTAAACGATACACTTGATTATCTAACCTGGATTCATGGCATAGTAAAAATCTCTCCACTCATCCATCCAGACTTCGGCCACCCTAGCCGCATTGTGCAGGACTATCTTGCTGACACCACCAGGGAATGTATATGGACTCTTGTCCCGGAATACATGTCCCACATGTGAACACGGACTGATTTCTAATGTTCCGCCACATTGCCACACCTACAAGGTACTTATGACTCACAAATAACAGTGGAAGTTTATAGAATACCCTTTGAAGGACCCTTTAAAAATTCTTCGTCAAATATTCTAATTGTCACATACTGCACAATTATCTTTAATACGATAGAGGCGAGAGTTATTACTAATGGATATAGAAATGATTCGTTTTTCGTAATGAACATTTCAATCTTCTTTCCTTCGTACTTATAAATAATTATTGTTATAATTTTTTAAATTGTTGATCACAAATGATATTGAGACTATTGGATATAATCTCATACTGTATAAAATTTTTGTGATTATTAATTAAATTAGCAATTGTCTTCATCGTATCTTAAAGAATACTTACCCGAAAGCTCATTTCAAGATTTTCACCACCCCAGATGTCCATGCCTTCGTCGTACGCACCCAACTCGTAGAAATATTCTTTATCAATAGAAAACAATCCACCGGCCATAGTCGGTGTTCGTAGCGGTGCCGTTCTGTCGCTATTCCTCCTGTCCATTTCTCTCTGTGCAACTCTGTACCTTTTTGAGTGAAATTAACATAATATTAATATCTTGTTCAAAAAGATAAAAAATTAAATGCCACAAATGCATAAAATTCACTAATATATAATTTGACAGATTACCAACGCGTTTTGTTTCAGTTTCAGAGAATTTCGAATTATTAATTATAAATACAGTTAATTTAATTAAACAATAAATATAGTGTATATATACACATTTGTGGTGAATATTGCGGGAATCGTAAATTTGTAAACTCGACAGCTCGTAATTATACATGAAGGAGAGAAAGAGAGAGAGATTATTGTTGATTATATTTCAAATCATTACATATAGAGATTAACTGAATTAGAACGAGAAGTATTGAATTTATGTAGATGTGATAGTGTAAAAATCGCAGAATTTATGAAACTATCATAATTTAACGGAGATATAAATTTATATCAAATAAAATATATAAGATCGATAGATTTAATATTTTAAGCGGATTTAACTATATATGCCAATCTAACTATTCATGACTTGCAAAATATGTAGATTTTCACATTTGCAACTCAAATTTTCTTCGTGTGTGTCTCTTTTTTTTTAAAGGCAAGAGAGATTTAACTATTTCGGTTAAAATACGAAGGTAATCTTATTAAAATTCATGATATTTCATGTTATATGTCATAACGTCATAATACCATCTGAAGTTTAATTTCCAATTGAAACCTCCCCAGGTCATATCACTGGCCGAGATATACTCGAAGGTGTCGTCGCTGATTACGTCTATGATTGGACAGACAACAGTATGCCTGTCGTTAGCAATTCTTGATAATAGCGGCTCCAGCCAACCCTCGGTGCACTCGCAATGCGCATCTAGAAACGTGATTACTTGTCCTTTGACATGTTTTGCTCCCAACAGTCTCGCTCTTATCAGGCCCGACCTCTTTTCGGTGCGATACACATACGTGGGAACGGGCAGCGTAGTTACGTAATCTTCCAAATCTTGCTTTAGGTGCTCTAGAAAATAAAATTGTACCCGTCACTTTGATTTAAACTACCATTCTTGCAATTATTTATCGATTCGATATCAATGTTTATATTTTCTTTCATTTAAATATACAGTTGCGTTGATCGTTCGCTGTTATATGATACAGGACTTACAAATCAATCTATACTACATAAACAGTAAAACCCGAGATAAAAACATTGGTGCTCGTCATACTCGTTACGCTTATTTGAAACCGAGATGAGAACGTACCACGCTCACTCGCGTCGTCCACGAGAATGATTTCCTTCAGCAATGACCTAGGAGATCTATTTATCACAGACCAGACTGTCCGCAGTAGAGTGGTCCATGCCTCGTTATGGAAAACTATCACGATACTCGTGTCTGGAAGATACTTGGGATATTTCTTATTCTTACAACCTTCGAGTCTGATATCCTTTAAGGATCGATTTAAGGAGATCATGTCGCTGGCCATCAGATTGAATTGATTTAGCTTGAATAATTCCTGTTGTTTGGCATCATTCTCCGGCGGGATGGCCACCGCCGCTCCCATCTCGCCAGGCATTCCCTTATTTTCCTTGACGACCTTCGCTGGTCGCCACAGGTGCAGCTCCGACTGCAGATATTGTCTCTTATTACTATAGTCTTGCTTTATTGCTTGCGGCTCTCTGATCTGGGCTTTCGGATGCAGCTGAAGCGGCTCCTCGGACTGAAGCGCCTGTTGTTTGTTGTCCGAACAGCCCCATCCGGACCCTCCGATGCAATCCGAATAGAGCATGAGCACCATGACGTCGACCAGGAACCATACTAGTGACGTCAACAGTATCACTTGACACGTGTGAATGCGAATCTTGGAGCGAAACATCTTTCAACGGCGGCAGTCTTCCACTTGTACCACGAGCTCATCACCCAGTCCGCCGCGTGTGGACTCACGATAAGGACTTCTCGACAAGGCTTAAAACGGAGATACTCACAACCGTGTTCTACTAATTGTGTGGACCTTCGTGGAATCACATGACTGAAGGTGGCCAGTTTTCAGCGCTCTGCAATAGAAAGATGAACCGGGTTCATTACAGATTCGATGGTGCGTATCGAGAATTCCCGAGAGATAATATTATAATAATATATAAAGGTTGCCCGGAAGATACAAGCAGAATTCTTTCGACAGATCGATCCGCTTCAGCTTTACGCACGCTTATCACAATTCTACGAATTACGGATGAAATCAGGACTTTTTCTTCTCTGCATATTACGTATAGTATCAAGATATATCGTATCAAGATAAACTCGCGATTCGACTTGCGAAAAACGAATGAAAACTCGTTACAAAAATCGATTGCTTTTCTCTATAATATTTATCAAAAGATCATAATGAATATCCACTCATGTTTTCATTTCTCCTAATAATTTATATATTTATGTATATATATATTTATATGTATATATATATATATATATATATATATATATATATATATATTTAATTATTTATATGTCTAGAGATTTAATATTTGATATGTCTGTACGTTTAATATGTTATGCGTGATATTTAATATGTAATATTTTGATATTTTGGTGTCTCTTGATACATTTTGAACTTTATTAAAATTTATTTTAATGATATTGTTAATAATGATTCTCGCACAGATTATTTTATGCCAAGTTTTTGGAAAAATTTCGATTATACTTGCTGCATACAATATGGCGATTACGAAGAATGGAAATATGAGGAGACCGCACGGGCGAAAAGTGCATACGTCAGCGAAGGGTAACCAGAGTACTTTGCGACACTTAGGTAAGCACTTAGCACATGACTAATTCGTATACATATCGATCGCGAAGAGAATATCACTTTTAAATAGGACATTCTGTTTCGATAAGTTGCTCGATGCGCGAGTTTCATAACAGTTTTCATACAAATAGAACTGGCAATACAATGACATGCGACTAGTGTATACGCATTTATGTTTATATATGAATCAGATAAGAATTGACGATGAATTTATCTATCGTGCATATCGGTATTCTCTTATCGCATTGTGCTGTATAAATACTATTAGTTATAGCACCGTATTGATTGCAGTAATGTACAGTTTTATGAAAAAATAGTTCAGTCGCAGGATTATTTTGGGAATAATATATATTGAACAAAAATGTCTTAAGACCATAAATATATAACGAAAGCCTCAACGGTCTATCTATTATTGAATTTTAAATAATATTTGGTGAAAATTTATATTATTTTTACATATTCAGTTTTGTAAACTGCCACATCAAAATCATTTTTAGTTTTGAAACGCAAGGTGCGGTCCACTTGACGCTACAAATGTTTCGAAACTTTTGATTGACCAATCGGAAGAATTTTACTAATTGATCAATCAAAAAATACTTCGAAGTATTTTTTAACATCAAGTGAATCATAGGCGCAATTATAAGTCGAATTGGGATAATAGCACCACAAATAAAATTAATAAACTACTTATTAGTAGCTATATTATCTACTAAAAACTGTAAATAATTTATTGTGGAAAATATTATCTCAACTAGAATTCAAAACTCCGATACACGTGTGGTACACAATATATTATTTTCGAGACAAGCTTATTTTGTGTTATGCCGAGTGGCAAAGACACGCACTGTTTTGCTACTATCGATAAACAGAAGGTTGACTGTAGCTGGCATAATTGAACTAATGATTTTCGCAAAACTTGCAATAACTACAGATAACGCAAAAAGAACGTTACGAAGCGTTACCTCTTTTGCGAAACAAACTCCGTGTAAAGATATCTGCCTTTTACCTTCGGTACCACCACCACGGTACCATCACCGATTGCAGTCAATACCGGCTGTCATAATCGCGACAACAAAAAACCATGATCATAATGGCAAAGTGTTTCGAAGACGCGACGGAAATACAGATCCGTGAGTAATTATCCCACACACCAGCGAGGTCACTTGGCCTGGGAAATTATATTGCGATGAGACAGCTGTGTTCTCTCGATGGTACTAATTAATTAGCTGCTGCTAAATAATTCACTTTCATCACGATAACGAGCGGGAAATGGGAGTAATAATGTCGGATGACTATGCGCGAGCCAGAGAACAACGGCGACATTCTCCTGTCGGTTGCATTGCACAAACTTTCTATTATAAAAAAAGATAGAATATAAATGTATACACATACAAAAATTTAATACAAACACACACACACACACACACACGCACACACACACACGACACCATCTCTTTGATTCCATTTTACAAGTAATAAGTAAAAATTCAAGTAATGAGAATATCCGAGAATATAAAAAAGGATGTTAAATTTTCATGCAGTTTACAAAATTGTTTATTTTAAAATTGAAATGAGAATAATAATTTATATATATATAATCTGATTAAGCGAAATTGTTTTGCCTATATAACTATTGTATGTTTCGAATACATTCTGTTAAATTGATAATTTTTTTAAGAATTTGTTTAATGATAAAGTAAAAGCAAAGCAATTTAGATAAAAATATTTATCTCTCTAAGGCATCGTCTTATCGTTAAAAAAACAATTTTTACTACTCAAAAATGAGCTGCAAGTGAAGAATCGATCAATATTTACATTCTGATTTATATAAATGTATTTTCTGGTTTTTCTGACGGGTAGAAATACTATATTTCAATGTTAAATGTTACATACATTTCCCTCTTCAGCTCTTAAATATAATTAATTTGCACATTCTGAATTTACTCCGAATTTATCACGAATTTAATTTTAAAGTGAACGGTGCAAATTTGCGACACTCACCCCTAGAGAATTAATGGAAGGGAAAATGAGAATTAAGAAATGAATATTAATTAATATTAATTAAGAAATGAAAATTTAGCAGCAATGTGCGTTTCTACTATTATGCTATAATTCTATAGGTATATTATTTATTGACATATCTAATATATAACGCGAAATTAAAATCGTCACAATACGACAGAATAAGTATACTTGTGAAAATTTTGTAACACATATTCAAGAACGATTTTTCACAAAAAAGTATCATAAAATCATATTTAGAGATCATATCTGGAATTTAGAAATCAAGTATCTAAAACTTTCTTATTTTGTAGAGAGAAAACGAAATCATGATAACATTATACAATTATAATAAGTAATGTTGTAATATACTGACAATCATAAGTATAATGTATTCTTCGTTTAATCATTCTATCTCTAAATGATTGTTTTTCTTGCAGAAATCATCGTAATTTTATATTCCTAAACAGTAGTAAATTTCTACGAAATGCTTTATACTGCTAACAATACAGATAAACAAAGTATTTCCGACTCATAAACGTAACAAAACTACACGGCAATTATTTTTTAGCCGCCTTTGTAGTCGGTTGATATTGTGCTATTATCAACATTGCGTGCAGGTTACTAATAAATCGATACCGCGGCACGTTGTCAAGACGGGACATTACTTCGTAACTGTGTCATAAAAGTCTTGTGACGAAGTGATGAATTGCATGTTTGTGGAAATACTAAGCTACTTCTATTGTTTCACTATTGTATCGCAAAAACTGTACTTCATGAAACGGATGTTCGCAGATAAAATAGAGTTTAAACATAAGCTACCTCGCCGGTGCTAACTTTTCTGACATTAAAGATAGAAAGTTCCCTTAAAATATTTTGTCACTAACTTTAATTCAATTTACAATTTGGGTCGAATTCGCCAATTAAAAATGGAATCGATAAAAATGGATGTTCGATATAAGAGTTCCAGTTTTAGAAAAGCTATTGTTTAATTATTAATTATCTGTCTATTTATGAGATGACAGTTGCATATTTCAATCATTTATTGAATCTAATCTTTCTCTTTATTATAAGATATGTGATAATTCTTTTCTTCGTATTGTGAAGTTTAATCTATTTTTATGGTTTCAAAAGAATTATGTTTCCTCCGAGAATTCTAAAATTCTTAATAAGTCCAACGATTAAATAAAATAAATTAAATTCAAAGATATAGAATTTCAATTATATCCAAATCTTGACAATGAAATAAATTTACAGGTGATTAGTTCTAATTTCGTAATAATTTCTTAGAAAATAAATATCTTACAATTCTTTTCACGGGGTAATTAGTTTTGACTTCTATTAGCCGTGCTTCAATGAAAGAGTCATTGTAACCGAAGTGCTTGAAAAGTCCGCCAATATCGCATTGACGCAATGCGACGTCAGGTAATGTCATTAAAGAAAGTCTTCTCGCACAATAGACAGCTATGAAAGCTAAGCTCCTACCTTGTTATCCACCACAAAAAGCTCTAAGCTGTACAATAATTCAGACTATGTAATAGCTTTCTTGAAACTCGAAATCGAAAACGGAAATATATTAATTACATCCTGAATTATTTGCATTATATATATATAATACTGATCATTTTCTCGTGCAATATGAATTTAGTTTCTAATATAAATAGTAACATAATACGGAGAGGTTTTATAAAACACAATAATAATTAACGTGATAACTGATTATGTATGTAATAACTTTATGTTCGTCGTACTCATATAGGTAATTCATGTTTCAGTTTATAAAGTCACGGTGAACATCCTCATGTTTCGTTGTTGTATACATACTTTGTATGTGTAGGGGTTAATATTAAACGCAATAAAACTTCTAACGTTTATTTATTACAAGTAAACCGAGGAGAAGCGAGAAAGACGTTGAAAATTTATTATCAGTTCATGTTTCGTCTATTCAGGCTCTCCTTACTTGAGAAAATAATTGGCAATATTTAACATGTTAAGAAAAGTTTCGAAAATTTTAGAGCGTTCATAAAACTTAGTTGATAAAAATGTGATGTGATCGAATTGTACTCATAATTTATAATTTCTGCCAGGTGATATATATGGAAATAATCTTAAACGTTCCAACGCCTCCGGGGATCAATTTAAGCCCTCAACAGAGAAAATTAACTAAACTAATCACATGGGAAGGTCGGTAGGACCGTGAAGCTCAGTATTAATGTAATACACGCCACAAATTGTGGAACTTGTAATTATATAATGCACACGGGCTGTCGCGCATTTCCTTCAGTAGCCTGTGGCTCATTATAGATAACCAAAGAAACATTTTGTAATTATTAGAAAATTACATTCAAGATGAAAAATGATAAACCCTTCGAATTATGCTATGTGTGATCGATAGAATAATTTTAATGTATTTATATATAGATGTCTATATACATAGATTTATCTAATCTGTGTAGAAAGTACTTATTAAAGTATAAACTATTAACTTTGGATTTATGTATATACTGTATCTATGTGTGTAAATTTACAAAGTATTTATTGAAATCTTGTAAAAAAATTCTCTAAGAACTCTCCATATACTTTTGTAAAATTTCAGATAAGATGAGAAAATTTTTAATTTTGAAAAGAGTGAAATTAGAATGTAAATAAAGTATATATTTAAAATATATATTAGGTGTAGTAAAAAGAAATCCATTATTTTTCCATTCAATTTCATGCAAAAAAAATGGATTTCTTCACCTAATATTTAAAATTAATAGAAGACAGGAATTGAATAGATACAGTTTTTATTATATGTGCCATTTTCTACAATTGAAGCCATAAAATCTGTAGAATAGTTATACGGAAGGTGCACTATAATATTAGTGAGTTACTCGATTCTGCTAAGTTTTCTCTTCTACTGTTACCTAACTCGTGAGACACACAAGAATATACGTGAATATATGTGGATATATATATATATATATATATATATATATATATATATATATATATATATACTATACTAGTA
>NW_012130116.1:325899-337487 GCF_000143395.1 Atta cephalotes | reverse complement strand
CGTACGGTTACGTACGTAGATAGANACANANANAGTATATAGTATATATGATATATATATATATATATATATATATATATATATATATATATATATATACCATACTTAGTGCGAACTGATGATCAACATTATCAAGAAAAAAATTATTTAGATTAAAGAAATGTTTTCAGAAAAATAATTTAAATTTAAAAGTAAAATTCCTAAAATTTTTGTAAGTCCCTAAAATTCCATGAAAGTTCCTGAATTTCAAAAAAATTCTCCGAAAATTCCAGATTTTTCTAGGTAGTAAATCTTGATTTTATTACAGAATGAATGAATAAATGAATTATGTTATTTTTCTACTTCGAGCGGATGCGATATAATAATCATTATGTACATAACATTCGAAGAGGGACCGATTAAAAACCGGTTTTACGAATGCACCGAAAACGGCTTTATGCAAGTTATTAATCGAGTATGAAGTTATAAAAATGAATACATCGTATTGTTACGCGTTGTGAACTAAATTACAAACATAAACTATGACGCGACGTGATTGTTCGATTAAATCTTTGTATCAACTCTTTGTATCGACAGCTTTATATTAACTGCTTAATTAAATCTTGCTTAATCGAAAGTGATATTTTTTCCGAAGTTAATATAATATTTATCTTTGCAACATATTGAGCGGCAACACATAAAGAGGCAAGATTAGAAGAAACTTTAAAATGATAACAAAAATATTATGTAATTTCTAAAATTTGAATGAATAATTTAAAAAATTATGAGATATATAGCTATAAAATAAAATTATGAATTAAAAGATTAATTTTGTTGCATACATAAATTATGTATCATATATGTGTCATAATATTATACGTGTAACATTATGTGGTCTTCATGAATTAATATGCAGGAATTTGAATTTTAAATATAATTTTAGTTCACAGCGAAACATTATAAATAGAATTTCCATTACGCCGATAATACATTGAGTTTCTCTTAGGTTCGTAATACATAATATATCTGCAAATGAGTGTAGCAAACGAGTGTGCAATATCAATATCGTAGTTAACGAGTACTAGCGATGTGGTAAAATTGCGATCAAATATTTTATACATTTTTTATATAATACACGGGTGAACTGAATTTAAAAGGCGTGACGTCATAGATTAATTTAATCCAGGTAACTAGCGATTATAAACGCGACAGGGATGTTTGCATCAATACTTACACGCGCAATAATGTCCCTGTGAAAATCGATTCAGTATTAATCTCGCTCGGCGTTAAAAGGCAGATTTTGGGTTTTAATAGTTTTTATGCACAATGATGTGTTTACTTGTGACAACATAAATGATTATGCAGTTATTTGAAAATATGCCGCGTTATTTTTATTTACGTATTACTTACGAAATTTTTAAGAAATTTACATAATTTATTGAATAAATGCTTTTCACATTAATGTTTGATTTATCGACATTAAAAGTAATTTTATCGAAGAGTTCGTCAAAGATAATTTTATTAGCATATACATATTTTTTTAATTATTATTTAATTAGCCATTATATTTGTATGTAGATTATCATAAGATAATCAGTTTATTATTTATCGTGTTTCATGGTTAGATTATATCTTAGGAAAAACACACGTTCCGAAACATTGATTTCGTCGTGGAGTGACATAATTCCGTAATAATTGAAGGATCAGTAATATGTATGTCATATAGTTGCACTGGGTTAAGCGTATGCACGTTCGAATTCGAGAACAATGTGCTTCTGCCGGTGTTTAAAATTGTACCGGAGCAGCCAGACAATACTGGCAATACAATGAAGATCGCGGTATCGTACGTGTATACCGTTATTACGCGCCGTTTTATACGGGTCACAAACCGGCATACAGCTTTCCAAGTAATGGAGAACGGATTAACAGTGAAAAACGCGATTGAATGTACATTTAACGCATTGCATCGGCCAGTACCGATCTCGCGTTGCGTCCTATACAAATGTTAAACTCTCGTGCAATGTTTACAATCGCATTTGTTTACTATAAACTGTTTCAGTAATAAGCGTGCGCGCTGTAGTGCAATTTGCAATCAACAACGCGATCAATTAAATTCTAGTCAGACATGATTCCCTTGTTTAGCACACATATATAAACAATATACCTAATAAATACTTCATCTATATATCATACAAATACATGTATATATACATTTATAATATAAGTATATTCACAAATATATATTTATACATATACATCATTCGTGCAATATATAAACGAAATACTGTACGCATCGCTTATTTATTATAACTGACTTAAAAACAAAGTTTTTCAGAAAATAAGATTGAATATTTTTTTTAATCATTACAATTTTATAGTATTAATTTTGAAATGCAACTTTGATATAATAACTGATTATGAAGGAATAAATATTTCACATAAACGTATTTTAAAATGTATTTTTTCTTGTTTCTATTCTTTTTTTTTACAAGCAACTGATGCTTTTTGAGTTTTATATCATTGTTATAACAAAAATGAATGATATTTCGATACTATGCTTTTTGAAAATAAATTGGAAGGATGATATTTTTCGACAAGTAAATGAATTGTAATTTTATTTTGTAAAGCGTGAAATATAGTTATTGAATAAAATAAATATTTTCAATTCTGTTCGTTTATTTCTGATGGATTTGCTCCAAAATCTATGCGGTCTACCATGATATGATTCGAGTATTATAATATCAACGTTGTAATATAATAATTTTTACACCGTTGATAGCGTATTTTATGATGCACTTATTCGCGCAACCGATTTTCGTTAAGATTTCTTATTACTGGCTTATTATTGGCTCGGTGACAGGTAACTCTTATCATTTGCAAGTAACGCAATAACCATCACTCAAAATTTTTTTTGATCATTGATAATTTAATTTCTAACCAAATTTCAATCTCTCAGTCGCATAAAGTGAATATACAGAGTAACAAAAAGGGAAATTGCTGAAATTAATAATTATTTTACGTAAATAATTATTTTGTAATGAATAGATAGAATGAAATAAATTAAATGTTATTCTGCAATAAAAAATTGATTCTTATTAGCACATAACACGAAAAAATACATATATGAATATGTAAAAATAAATGTAAAAATGCTAAATTTAATTGGTTATTCAATTTCGACATCGATATATAAGCATAAAAAGAATTTATTTCGAATTCTTTAAAAATACAATTATTCATTTTAGAAAATATTTCAACATTTTCAAAAGCGCTTCACTAAACGAGTTTGAGTTGTCATCATTTCGAAATTTATTCATGTAACTGAATTGTTAATATTTATAATATTTATTTTTATAACTTTATTTATGTAGAGTTAGATTATTTATGTATTATTTAATCAATTATTTGATCATTAATTGATTATGATTCAATATATATTAATTATTTCTATTTTTTTAATATTTCCTTGCATTGTGTACTAAAAATAACACATTTCTTACACAACGTCTTTAATTCATTTCCCCGTATTTAATTCATTTCATTTTGTCAATAAACTATCGTAACAAAATATTGTTAATTATTTTTCTAGTTTCCAGTAGTTTTTCGATCACCCCATATACATATATATATATATATACACATACACACCCACATACACAAAGATTAAATATCGATTAGATAGATCAAGATGGATGTCTTGATATCTACAAAGTCATTACAAAAGCTACTTAATTTCAACATCTTCCTGATTCTTACTCTGTACGTATACGTGAATTAAGTACATCTTTGCGATTATGACAAGATAGGTTTCGATACTTTTTTTACTATGTCTTGTATTTAATTTTCACCTACAGTCACGTGATGGCAGTCATGACAGGCAAATGCCACAAAAAGGTCATGGAAAAATGGGTCTTTGCAGTGCAAACATCCTTGCGGATCGGTTAGCCTCGTCTCATCGTCATGTCGAATCTGTGTCTCCACTATGCACGCTAATCGTCGCTCTTCTGACTAAGAAAATCCACGAAGAACCTTTCACTCGTTTCATGAATCACTACCGAAGTACGCCGTTAATTAAGTATCGTTTCTCTCTCGCGCGAGAGAAATAGTGACGCAAATAGCGCGTACTGGCGATCAGTAGCGTCATCCATCAAGAATACCATCTGTTGGGAGATGCAGCTTGTGATATAGCCCGTGTCGTATAAATTGTGATTTCACTAAATGTTTCACTGCAGCAATTTAGCGGCGGACGAAATCAGAAACAACTTCTCTTTAGTGGAAGATCTTACAAGAGTCTTCATCTGTGATTCGATGTTTCTCGAACGATTAATTAATTGAGCCAAAATGTACTTGTTTTAATTTAAAATTAATCCAATTTCAAGCCAATTAAATGCATTTGAAATTAATCATATCTCGCAATAATTAATTAAAAGACAATAATTGTAGAAGCTATCGATGATTTTCACACTTGAAGTCATTTGTTGTGTTTTATTTTTCGATTTTATTTTTCAAATCGAGTTTTGTTTTTCTGTCTTCAGATTTAAAAATCTTTTTTCACAATTAAAGTATAATCAATAATGTAGTTCAAACCAGTTGACTTTATGCCAAAACAAAAAAAAAGTTGGAAAATTACAGCTCTTTATCGGCTTCTGACATCGTAACAATATTTGCTTTACATAAAAGTTTTATACTTCGTATATTTTAAACTTTGTATAAAACCATTTTGATTTACATTAGGGATTACATGAACAAATAATGTTGAATTCTTAGAATTAGGCTTAGATATCTAATATAAAGATATCTAATATAAAGATTAGTTAGTTAGAAAATTTATGCATATAATATTAACGTAATAGTGCGCAATCAATGTGTCAATGACATGTAAATCATATAAAAGTCCATATGTGTAGATCCTACGGAATCGATAAAAGAGATAATTTTAGAATCTAATGCTTCAACAGCGATAATTCTTAGTGCATGATTGAATTATTTATATCTTACATATTATTTTTCTTTAAAATATTAGAAGCATAAAAAATATAATAATTAATTATAACATTGATGTACAATCTTTTTTAACACACAATCTTTTAAATACTTTTTAAAGATATTAAAATATATGAATTAAGAATCACTTAATAATTTTTGTACACTTATAAAAGTGATGAGAATTAACCCGAAACACGAACAACCTATCGTGTACAGTAAAGGAAAATCGTCGAGTGTACTAAGAGTTAAGAAAGATCGTTAAAGGATGATTTCGTTATTTACAGTTCAAGTATACTAAATGAAACTAAACGATCATTCAGGCGAAAGTCGAAGCAGCGATTGCGTTAGATAATTCTTACACATACTGTGAAGCACTTTAGAAAGAAAGAACCTGGGAAGTGAAGCAATCGGGACGGTGCGCGAAGATACTCGTCGAACATTAATTCTCATCGGTTTTGTCTCACGCAGATGGACCGGCATATGCAGTTGCGAGATGGAAGCGTGTGCAATAATCTCGGACATCTCCCCAGATTCCCCGCTTTCCAGACTCCAGACGCAAGACGTGAGAATGTGTGGATAGCGGTCCCCAGATATCGTTATCGCAACCCCCATATAGTATGTACAACGGTCCTGCTGAGTCTCGCAGTCCGTGACGGTTCGCTCGCGGCACGCGTTACAAAACGGCGCGGCCTTGAAGCGAGTTTCTCCGAGAAACCAACCGGTACCCCGTCACGAGTATCCAAGGTACTCATATATGAGCCTGGAAGACGGATAACGGACGGACAGGTGCGCCGCATTCCTGCAAACGGCACTCCGTCGATGACGCCGACGACAACGACGATGATAGAATAGCTTCTCTTGATACGAGAGTCTCGTCCCGTGCGAAACGCGGGGGAAAAAGAAACCGCGGACAAATACGTGCGGGAATGTTCGTGACCAGACAATCGAATTATGTTATCGGTTTGTGTATGGTATGCTGGCAAGCATTTCTTCGATTTACGTGGCGATCGAACGAAACGAGCAGCGGACGTGCGGTACCCGAAATCCGGATGCTTTCACTCAAAGAAGCATTCAGTACGACATCGTTTTAACCTACCTTTTTTATCGCGAAAACTAATTTTGAAGCTGGGAAGATTAAGTTTGGAACTCTCCATGATGTTCTCGAATTCTTAAAAGAAAAAAAAGCTAGCAAATCGGAACCCG
The DNA here is from genome assembly GCF_000143395.1 of Atta cephalotes. Classification (NCBI taxonomy): domain Eukaryota; kingdom Metazoa; phylum Arthropoda; class Insecta; order Hymenoptera; family Formicidae; genus Atta; species Atta cephalotes. The sequence continues at coordinate 331,319 of NW_012130116.1, read as the reverse complement.
CAGGTATACCAGCAGGTTCCGACCATCTTCGATCGTAGACTAAAAATGGGAACGAAAGGGAATTACTAAGTGCCGGGAATAAGGACAATGGCATTCATTTGCATATTATAGAGAAAGCATGAGAGGCACGAGAAGTATGAAAAATCTTCATGGTATTTACGATGTTGTATATATGTTTCCAGGTCCGCAATTGGCGCCGTGCGAAACATTGCCCAACTTGGCACCATCTCCCGCGATTAATCTCTTAAAAAAATTTTTTTTAACAAGATTGTGGAACGCGATAGATTGCGTTTATTTTTAAATCAGTATATAAAAACGCTTTTGACGCTTTAACGCTTTGTAAATTTGACTCGGAGTCTGAAACGAAGATCGCAAAGAACGAAAACCGCAATCTTCCTCATTAAGAACTGCAAACATTTAAGCAGAGCGGACAGGCATTTTGTTTTTTTCCCCTCCTATATCTTAACTATCTCTTTGAAGCATGAACAGTTCCAGTAAGCCACGTCCTCATCTGTTTTGCTTAACTTGATTTTTAGCTCACAGCGCAGCGTGGGATGAAGACTTCAGCAGCTGACCTGGTTCTCCGATAGATCGATTTTGGCGCGACGCATCTCACGGGCATTCGTGAACTGAACTGCTATTGCGATATCTCAGCCTCCAATATCTATCGCTAACGAGTTATTTTTGGTCTTTACCTGAGAACGCGCAGGTATGGACGATATTTTTTTTCTTTTTTTCCCCCTTTAATGTGGCTAGAAAATTCGAGCAGTTAATATCATTTCACAGTTGGCAGAGAAACGAAGAGAAAATAAAGAAGTGTTTAGAAAAAAATACGCAGAAAAATGTATACTGTACGCAAATAATAATTACTTGTTTCACATATTTCAAAAGTTCATGTATCTACAAATCTATAATCATAAGTTTATTACAAGCATCAAATTTATTTAAAATATATTCTGAGTTCTTATAAATATACTCTGAGTAAATTTAATACTTCAATCAGGATTATTAAATTTTAAAAATTATTAAGATTATTAAATTAAATTCGATTTATTATTATATATATATGAAGTCACTTCTTCGATCAATTTTATAATATCTTTCAAAAGAAAATAAATTTTTGTTTTAAATACATAGTGAGTTTTTCTAAAATCTCTCTCTGAATGAGTATATTTTAAGATTATCATCAGGAAAGTATATTCTTTGTTAAAGATAACCGTTACTTAAAAAGAAGAAAGTAACTTGAGTAACTACTTTCCTTAGCAGAATGATATTTTTCAGTGTAATATTTTAATAATTTCTACATCCGAAAAGAGACTCAAAAAAGGATCGGAAATAAATCGCGATCAAAGTCGATATATAGAGTTAAGCGAGGTCGATTCCGAGCAGAATGAGTTAGTGAAATGGTTCTAAATAGCGCTCGAAGGCTTTCTGCTTAGATCGAACATGTTACATGAATGAAACGTAGAACCGGACGACGATGCTTAGCGGTGAATGTAGAACAAGTATGAGAAGTAAAGCAGTATGGATGTCTATGCATATAAATAACAATACAACATATGTTTTCTCACATATGCCCAAGCATATGTCATAACTTTTAAGATAAGAAGAAATATCTTGTAATTCATGAGAAGAATATTAGATAACATGAGTAATTCTTTTTAATTAACTATTTGATTATGATTTCAACAAGTATTAATTCTATCAATTATTTCTATTTGATTATTTTTTTGATTCTTTAAAATTTATTTAATTTTAAATAGTAAAAAGGTTCAAATAACTTAAAAATTATTTGATTTTAATTTATATTATTGAATCAATATTACAAATTAATGAGTATAATATTATTTAATTCTATGAAATTTTGACCATAATTTATTTCCATCTCATCTAGATTTTTTTTTATTCATCTGAATTCTCTGATTCATTCTGAATTCTCTGATGGAAGATAAAATTATAGGATTCCTCACAAAATAAAATATACAATTTTTTTTTCTCTCAGTGAATCTATCTCTCATGACTCTATCTCTCAAAGTGGAGTGCTCAATATTGCGTTATCTCGAGTTGAAAAACATATTGTTTAGATTACACAAAAGGTAAATAAATAAATTTTTAAGTATCTCTTTTGAGGACAACCGGCGACACTGATGCAAGAAAAATATTGCACGCGTGCGTACAAAATTTATATGTATATCAGATTTAAAATATTGAATTTTTAATCTTCAAAGTCGAGGCTTAACTTCTTCTATTCTCCCCTGACCTTTTCAGTGTATTTTTTTTTACAGGATACAAAATCGAGCGCGGAAAAAATACACGCGGACATGGAGGTGTCGCGCGTTTATGTATTTTAACTCTCCGAAAGAATTGGATTTTTAAATTTTTCCGCAATCCGAGTTGACCGTCGGATTTGACATACATCTTTTATTCGATTCCGATCGGCGTGTTTTTTACAGGGCGTGTACCAGGAAACGAACCCTAGCCATGTTAGATCTCCGGAAAAGAAGAGTCCCCGAAGGAACAGTGCGAGCGTTGAATTCATAATCCTCGGAATCGGGGATCACTGCGTTTACTATGCGGCGCGAGAAAAGTAAAGACGAGTTCTTCGCTCATTCGTTTCCCAAACAGATCACGAAGTGAAAATAACGTTAAAATGAATTGTATCGAAAAGTGACTTTTGAACCTTAATATACGATGATTTTTCAGTTCTTTACTACATACGATGTCCCGAGTTAATTTTTATTACTTTAATAAATATATAAAAATTATTAAGTGATTCTTATATTTTTTAAAAATTTTTGTAAAGTGTGTATTTAAAAAAATTGTACGTAAATGTTATAATTTATTCTCCTAGGTTTTCGAAGAAAAGAAACGTACAGGATATGACTGATCCAATCGTACTATATTTAATTTAATGTACTATAATTAATTTGAAGCCATTTTGATATCATCCAAAGGTTCCTGTTCCTTGTAGCTGAGTTTCTTGTTCAATTTATCTTTTCTCTTTTTTTTCCAACATCGAGAGAAAAGGAGGAAAGATGAATCATGCAAGAAGTTCAGTTTAAAAAACAGACTTATAATTTTTTGTTCTGCTTGAAAACTCTTTGCGTTAGAAACCTTATAGTCTTGGCCACGAGGTAATAAACTTTTGATTAGTCCTTCATTTTTGTCAACTTCAATAAATTAGAATGAGATAATGTACACTGAGAAAATGTTTGATTGAAAATGAATAAACCAGAAAATTTTGATTATAGAATTTTTTGATTTTTGTCCATTTTCAACCAAACATTTCTTTCAGTACATGTAACAAGAGATAATATATTCTACTTCCTCATTCTTGTTTTGATAAAGTTGCTCATGTCTAGATTCTGTTATAGAGTCTCTAGGTTGCGTGTAATCGTCGCGACGCGGAAATCGCATGCTTACTTCGTGGCACGGTTAAGCTCACACTGGAAAAAGGAGTTTAGTTGCATTAATTGGAGTTCTCGTTGAAAATAGACAAATCAGAATTTCTGATTGAATCGAGGGATCCAATGACAGAGTCTGGTCACGAACGATTTTGTGAAAAGTCTACAAGAGAGAAAGGTATATATATTCCCTATATATATATAATCTCACTTTAACTTATACTGTTTCATTTAATAACTTTAATTGAGATTATAAAGTATGCGTACAGAAAGAAAAAAAAGATATATTTTTCTCTCTCGTAGGATTTTGACAAAATCGTTTGTGGCTCGACTTTGTTTTGTACGTTCTGTTATATTGTGTAAAAATACGAAAGAAATTAACAATATAGGTTTTAAATCCATACCATGTATATATATATATATGGTGTTACACCAACATGATGAGAATTATATAGATACCATATATAGTAAATTTACATATATTTTGCCGATATTTTGTAAAGGTAAGATCTCTAGATTAAACCTATTATCATAAATCTAGTTGACACTCTAAGTCTTGAAAAAAATTTTTATCTGACTCAAATTTTAATCTTTAAGAGTGAGATTTCATTCTTTAAAGTGAAACTTTTACTCTAAAAATTTTAAAGAGGAAATAACCAAAATTTTTATTAATGTGATCAAAACTTTCTAGTTTATTTTCAACCAGAAATTCTCATTGCACGCGTCGCGTATCACGAAGCGGCTTCAAGCGTTCACTCGCGTTTCCTTTAAAGAGTGGCAATTGAGTCAGTTCTGAAAAAGAGCGACTCAAATTTTAATCTTGAAGGCTGAGTTGTTCCATCTTTCGGTAAACTTCAGCTTACTCTTTTACTCTCTTATGTTTACTCTTTTGTTTATCCCATAAGTAAATTACCACATAGTTTATCTAAAGCTGGAACAACCGGTCCTAAGATTGAGATTTCACTCTTTGGAGTAAATTTTTTTTCCTAATTTTTGAAAGGAAGATGATCAAAATTTTGAATAAATATGATCAGAACCTTCCACTTTCAACAAGAAATTATTGCATGCGTGTACGATCCCCAGGGCGACCTCGTGCTCGTTCGCTCGCGCGCGTTTCCTCGCGCGAGGTGTCACCAGCGCGACGCCAAGCTATCCCTTTTCAACGCGATCGAGTTACACGTATCCCTCGCGTCGCGAGGAGGATGCGGCCGTGATCGGCGAACCGGTTCACGGCAAGTAAGAGACTCGCCAACGTCGATCCCGCTAATGTCGATCTACCACGTCGCGCCGGCGGAATTCACGCGCATCGCGGGCTCACGCACGCACGCATGCACGCACACTCGTAAAAGGAGCGACGGGAGAGCGACACGTAAGACACGGCGGCTCCTCTTCGCGCCACACGTTTGACGCCCAGAGACGTGGCAGCGCGCGCTTCCACGAACTTTCTTCACAGAAATGTACGTAGAATCGAACATTCACGATTCTCTTCCTCTATCTTTCACGACCTGTGTTATCTTGGAACCAGAAGAACCAGCACAAATTCCTGAATGATAAGAAGAGACTCTGTCTTCTTCGAGCTTTTTTTTCCTAGGAATGAACTTTTATAGTTCCGTGGAATCTGCGACTTTTCGGAGCGAATCTCACGCAGCACTATTTTATTATTAACTCTTATCATATAAGTGTCAATTACTCCGACGCGGTAACGGTCCCGACGATCTCACGACCTGTGAGATCGAATCGTGTCACAGGAAACGGTCAAGGAATCGACTCCTAAGGGACTCCTTGCGACACGCAAGACACTCGCCGTACGTGATGATACGCGGTGCGTGGCCGAGAATGCCGAGATCGGGATGACCGATCGTTACACGCCTCTGATCCAACTAGAGTTCGCCAGTCGTTTCGTTTGTCCCGTCGACCGAGAGCCGAGAGGCGAGAGCGATCGCGAGAACGGAGCGGGACACAGATATAGCGTGCGCACGAGAGACGGTCGCGGGGATAATCCTCTCTCTCTCTCTC
>NW_012130116.1:324124-325879 GCF_000143395.1 Atta cephalotes | reverse complement strand
CGCGCGACGAGACGGTACGGCGGGACGGTATACTCTCTCTCTCTCTCTCCTCTCTCTCTCTCTCTCTCTCTCTCTCTCTCTCTCCCCTTCATTTACTGTCTTACTCTCTCGCGAAACGGCTGGTCGATTCGACACGCTGATCACGCTTTGGTCCTGTCGATACTCACACACTTTCTTCCCTCGACGGTCCGGATGCTAACGACGTGGTGCAGATGCTGGAGGAAGTTCGCGAGCGTGCATCTCTGACGTGGTTCGTCTCGCACTAAACGGAGGATACGCCTGACATCGCGCGGATACGAGGCGCGCGACGCGGCACGGCGCGGAACGGAGCAGAGCAGAATGGAGCAATAAGCGTGCCGAGGTTAGGAGAGGACTACTGTCATTAAGAGTGGGGGGAACGACACCTGTTCGACGTTCGCGGCAGCGCCTTCGTGAATCGCGGAGCGCCCTGCGATGCGATGGGTTGAGTATCGATATAGAAGTGGGATTGGCAGCCGAATATCGAGAGTCGGAAAGCACGATTGTACGCTCGCGATTTATCGACATGACTCAGTGCTGCCGTCATTTACTTACTCATCATTCGTATCGGTTTTATGCGAATGGCTAACTTGTTTTTTTTTAATCGAAACGTTAAGAGAAATTAGAGAGCATGATGTAATATAATTTTTTTAAAGATTGTTTAAAGTTTACTGCTAATGTCCATATTTTGATTTGCTTTTAAATGATCAATTTTAAAATATAAAGTGAGAACACTGATATAACTGATATAAGTATATTTATTAGTATTATTATTATACTAATTATTATTATACTAAATAATACAAGCATATTATATACAAGCATATTATTAATCAGTTGTTTTATAATAAGTGAAAAATTGTTTTTTATAGTTATTTCTTTTCAATTATCATTTTTAAGTAATTTGCGATAGAAAGGAAATTCTGATGAGGATTTATTAAATCAAAATGTACTTTTATTCATTTATAATCAGTAGATCAAATTATTATATAATAGTATTTTATATAATAGTTATTATATAATAGTATAAACAATTTTAATAATTGAAAATATATAAACTAGAAAGCTAATTGTTAATGTAATGAATAAATCGATATATTGAATCCTCATAGCGCAAAGTTACATTCACGTCACAATAGGATTACAATAATAGTCAGGAAGAGAATATGATTGTGATGAGATTGTCATAAGAAAATAACGTGTTACAAGACATTTGCACATCACTGTGATATTGCTGAGACATATTTGTGATAAGGCGGACATTCGTACGTCATCATGACGTAATCATGTTTGTTGTGATATAATTAACTGTGACATTTTTTGCTATGGGAGCAAATTGTGGAAATTAATTATCTTGAAACAAGAGAAAAATTACAAAAGTGAATAAATTAACTATGTGTTGATTAATGAAATTATAAATATTTTATGAATAAATATAAATTTATTCTTCTTTTATAATTTTCATTTTGTTTAAAGATAAACAATCGACTAATAAAAATATATATAAATAAAAGAAAAAAAATAGAAGTAAAAGCAGAAGAAGACAGAGAAAAGTAAATGATGTAAAAAGAAAAGAGCAGCGTTAATTAAAGTATTTTAGGTTCAATTGCAACGTTACTTTGACTTTAAGAGAAGCTTAAAACCTACTCTTTCTCTTTTTAAAGCCGACAGAAAGACAGAAAGACAGAGAGAGAGAGAGAGAGAGAGAGAGAGAGAGAGAGAGAGAGAAGAAAGAAG
>NW_012130116.1:317656-323717 GCF_000143395.1 Atta cephalotes | reverse complement strand
GAGAGAGAGAGAGAAAAAAGAGAAAGTAAAAAGCCTCGCTTAAAGTTAAAATAACGTTAACGTTTGATGCAAACCTTTAAAATGAGAAAATAAAAATTTGATAATTTTGTAAGAGAAATAATCGAAATCTGATTTAAGCAACGTTTATTACACTAATTAATTAATTATTTAAATTAATTAAAATAACATTTTCATAAATTGTCGAACATTTCTTGTCCAAAAATTAAGTTTCGCGAAAAACAAGGTATCTCGCTCAGTTTCGAAAAACCACCGTGCATTCACGTTCACGTGGATCGCTCGATAGATGGCGGCGTCAGTCGGCCGCTATATTGATCAAGTTAGATTTTGTGAGACGCACGTTGATAAGATCTCGCGAAATTTTTCGATCACACGCAACCACACATAATCCCACGCAATCCTCCCGCGTGACGTGCGTGCTTGCGTGCGTGCGCGTGTGCGTGGGTTCGTGTGTATGTGTTTGACGTCCATCGTTCGGTGTCTGCTCACGGCGAACGACAGCGAATTCGGGGCCGCGCGCGCGTCTCCCCCGGCAGTCGTGGCGTCGTCGCGCAAAATCCTCTTTCCTCGCCCATGACGTCACTCACGAATTACACAAGCGTCATCGTTCAGTCTGTTGTGGAAAATTTCACGGAGTCCATGGTGGCAGCGGTGAGGTGCGTCCTTTGAGCGAGACCGGCATATTACCCTCGTCACAACGCGACGACGACGACGACCAAGTGCATCGCGACCAAGAGTGAGCGTTCCTCTCTTTCCCCTTTGTCTTTGTCTTTCTCGTTCTCTCTCTCTATCTCTCTCTATCTCTCTCTCTCTCTTTCTTTTTCCCAGCATCATCGTCCGCCGATCATCGTCGCGATCATCAACATTATTTACATCAGCTACGCACGAAAGTACGAAGAAAGATTTCTTAACCGAACCTCTTGTGCATCGTTGTTGTTTATTGTCATGTCCATCTCGAACATCGACGTCGAGCAGCGTCGCCGAAGCTCGTCGACACCTCGATGACATGTCGCCTCGCATGACATTTCGCACCTGCCTCTGCGTCATACTTTCATGACTCCTTTTTAATCAGGAGTCTCATTAGATCATTTATCATTCGCGAAGTATTCATATGTGTCATCTTCATGAGCTTTGTTAGCCAAGATATTTTCCATTTGATCAGAGAAAAATATTTTTTTTGTTACTCAATGATTTTCTTTCCATAATGTTACCATAATATTCTGTAAGTTGATCATTTATTTTAAGCAATTTTTAGCAAAAGTTTTAAATATTCGATTTTTGAGAGAGATTAATGTCTTCTTATAATGTTTCTTATAATGAGATATGTGTTAAACAATATCTAATGATAATCTTCTTATAAAAGGAATTCCTGTCCAATCTTTCTGTTAGATTGTTTATGACATTGTGTTGTTTATAATATTTAACGTTATATGTTTGCTTAACTGTGTTTTTCTTTCATGTTGCAGTCAAAGTTCACGAAAGATTCTTCCTACGTTATCACAATGTCTATGCAACAATTCTGTTTGCGATGGAACAATCATCAACCGAATTTCATCTCAGTTTTTTCCAATTTGTTGAATAATGAGACTCTAGTAGATGTCACTCTCGCTGCTGAAGGCAGGCAGATTCAGGCTCATAAAGTCGTACTGTCAGCATGCAGCACATACTTTCAGTCACTATTCACAGTGAATCCTTGTCAGCATCCTATTGTCATACTCAAAGATATCAAGTTTTCCGACCTCAAGATTATGGTGGATTTTATGTATTACGGAGAAGTGAACATATCTCAAGAGCAATTACCATCTATCATAAAGGTAAAATAAAATGTTTCATTTGAGTAATCAACAATTTGTTGTTATACTTTGTGAATCTTGATGAGTAACATCTTATTTATTTAACAGACGGCGGAGAGCTTAAAGATAAAGGGACTCGCGGAAATGCATACAGCGTCATTAACTAAATGGCCAAGTGGAAGCAGCGAAACAGGTGGAGGGGATCGCGGCGAATCCTGTTCGCCAAGTCCTTCTCCATTATCTCCTTCTTTTCGCAGAAAAAGGTTAAGAAAGTCTTCAACTGGTTCAACGTCTGGTTCAGGTGATAAACCAGAAGAAATGAATGAAATCACATTAGTGGCTACTAACATTGTCAAACCTGAACCCCTCATTGTATCGCAAGAGAGTGGAGAGAATTTGAGGCGACCAGTAAACACCAGCACAGAATCTCAAGGCAGTATTGACGAAGATCAAATATCAATTGTAAGTAAATATTGATGTATGGTGCTTGTATTGTTTAATCTTCTTCTTAGTCCTATTGCTTGTGGCGGAGTGTGGTGACTTCTCTCATATGCCTGTGGTACATCCGCTGATTGTACACAGTCATATGGGATTTATAGTTTAACATTGATTCCGAACGACGAATTGATAGAGAAGTTTCCAGAGCAAACATACTATTCAGTAGTTTGCCATTGCCTCTCGAAAGGAGCTATAACATACAAAAATTTTCGGTTCTGCCGAGGATCGAACCCGGAATTTCTAGTATAGCAGAGTGCGCTGTCTGCTACGTCACACTCGCGCTCATTATTTAATCACAATTTTGTAATTTTTAAATAGTTAAATCACAAGTGTTAGTCAAAATTGTAAAAATATAAAATGTTTTCAAATAACATGTAATATATTATATTTTAGATGAGTAATATGGAAACTAGTTCTGCTAATACGCCAGCCCAAAGTGACGGTTCTATTCAAGATGTAAGTCAACAATCGGCAGGAAACATTGGACAAAGTTCTGTGTCTTCGCAACCACCTGTTCATCAAGGTAAGATGTCAATAAATATGTTTTATGCTGTTCAAATATAAATCTCTATAAGATTATTTAAAGGAGAGAGTCACACATATTCAGATATTACTTAGAATATAAACTACATGCTACAAAGAAAAAATTGATATATTAGAAATTAATATATAAAACTATAAAGGCAAATAATTTTACCACATTACTTTTTTTTATGCTGCATGTATAATTTTGTACATGGCTGTGAATTGAAGTTTTCCTTCACACATATAGATGAAAAATTTTTTTTTATATATATATTTCCCTAAATATTTTTTACATGTGTTTTGATTGTGCATCTTATGTTTATGTGACATTATAATTTGTCTAATATAATTTAAAATGTGCAATTATTTGAATATTTATATAAATTATATTTTATGAAAATAGATTCAAAACTTTAATACTTATTCACATTAAACATATTCAAAGCACATAATAGATTTGTATATATTTTATGCGAGTCAAATAAAATCATACATTATAAATTAATGTATACATGTGATATTAATGTATATCAAAAGTAAAAGTTCAAAAATTACAATTAAAAAAGCTCTTCCTATTTTTATATTTTTTAAAATTATATAATTTTTGGACTATCTATTTTCTGTTTTTTAATTCAAATTAAAAGAGAAAGAGTTATATGAGTTATATAGAATAAAAAATATATATATTCATTATATTAAACTTATTATTTATCAAACATTTTTCTGTCTTCATAAAAATAAAGTAGATAAATATTTTATCTATTATAATAGATTGATTAAAGTAGAGCGTTAATAATCTAGTTGATTGTGTGGCATAAAGAAAATTTGAAGATACAGTTTTTAATTTAATGGGAAATGTGTCATGCGTGAATGTTTAGCTACATTATAGATTTAATAATATAATTTCTTTCTTAGTAGACTGTACATTGTAAATCCATGCAGAATGCTCCGGCAACTTTGGCAAATTGCATGACACCTTCCCCCTTTAAGCAAATCTCTCCAACAATTGTTATTTGAATTATGCATACTGACTGTGGTGGGTATTTGAACTGCATGTCGATAAGCGAAAGTTACACACATTATATGCTGGCACAGATGCGTTTAAATGTATTGCACAAGGAGAATCAACAGACGTTTGACATGAAAATAGAGCGAAATTTCCGGAATTGAAATTCTAATAATGCGAATGTGCAAAGAAAATATTGTTTGTCATTCATAAAAGAAAGATCACCATGGTACACAGATACATAGCACATAGTATGTTATATTTCCGCAAGAGATATACATATCGGGCCTTTGACATTAACGAAGTTATGTATGTGTGCCTTATTCTGCCCTATAAATGTAACAAATGCCGTACACATATTTTAATATAAACAATGATGTGCTTAAAAATGTATCTGTGCCATGCCGCAACTCCATATTTAATACGCTCATATATCGTCTCTTCACAAGATTTTATTTTTAATCTATCATCTTTCGCTTATTTAGCTTAGTATTATTTTTCTACATATCATAGAATAAACTATTTTCTTTCGATTAGATCATAATTTATGTATGCCTTGTTTTATATAAACAGATATGCCGATATATGACATTCGTTATTGTTCATAGTTCAAGTTATTAATAGTGCAATATAATTGTGTAAAAATTGCATCTTTTGAATTAAAGTTTTTGACGTAATATATAAGTGAAATAAAATTTTTATATGAGATTTAATTACTGTATCAATGAATCGAACGAATCTCATAATTATCAAAATAAATTTAAATATAAATCGAAATTATAAAGAGACTTCTTTGCTTATAGTTTATTTTATAATGTTTCGTAATATTACTCTCTCATATTACTCTTTCTCTCTTTCTCTTTCTCTCTCCGACTTTATCATTTACCTTTGCTGTAAACGCAAAACGGGTTAATAATTCCTGTGCTCTGACCAAAGTTGAATCGGTCTGTTCTACAGGATTACAATGGACTATTATGGAGCACACATATCATCCGACACGTTTCGCTCTGTCCTCGTGTCAAACGAATCTGTCGATCCAAGCGTCGTCAGCATTTACGACGCCCGAAATAACAGCATCTTCGACCATCAGCGATCAGTACTCTGGTACCAGCACGACTGGTTCCAGTTGCGCCCTGACGAACTATCCGAACTCCTCCCACGGGACGTTGCAGCACGCGTCGTCGGGTGGCCCCTCGCCATCGGCGCAGTGCCCAAGCAATTGCCAGAGCCCTTGCGCCAGCCCGCAGACTGCGATTAAGAGGAAGCGTTCGACTAATCCGCAGGCAGATGAGAATTTTATACGCGCGCTTGATGCCGTGCGTTACGGTGGTATAGGATTTTGCAAAGCGGCCAGGATGTTCGGCGTGAATAATCGAACGCTTTGGCTTGAGTACAAGAAACGCGGCTATCCGAACAATCGGCCCAGCCTCAAGTCCCGCGTTAAACAGGAGGTCAATTCCTCGCCGCCGCCGGCACCCCCGGCGCAGCCTATGAACTCGCAAAGCCCAACGCCTATGGGCCCGCCCACAACTCCACATAGCACACATAACACACATACTACGCACACTACGCACACTATGCTGACAAGCCACAGTCCCCACACGATGCTGAGTGGTTATATTGACAGGCATACAGACTATACGTTACCGAGCTCTACGATGCCGATTAATCTGCATGGCGTTAATTACAATACCATGTGAACTGTACCCTATCCGGAAAGTCGCTTGTATAGATGAGCTTGAAAAATATTCTTCTCTATTCACCTTTTTCTTTCCTTTCCTGTTCCTTACATACAACTGAATTTACCACGACTTGTGCAAGACATTGAAAAGTCGAACTTCTTAATTTTAGACACCTTTTTCGCCTGGCCACTCAGATTTTTAAGTATTTCTCTCTGCCCAATGTCATGTACATTTGTCGCAAGACACAATCGCATCTCTTAATTAATTGTCTCTCAGCTATATCATATATTTTTTCTATAGACGATTTTAAAAAATTGAATTCAATTAATTTTTTAAAAAGGTAAAGGGATTATAGAACTTTCTATCTAAGATGAATTTCTTTACGTTGAAATATTGAAAAAGCACTTTAAAAATACTTTTGTTTGTCTAATCAAACACTATGTGTGTATGTATATATATATATATATATATATATATATATATATATATATAATAATAAGTAAANAATAATATTAATTATTAACTTATATCGTAGTAAG
>NW_012130116.1:314355-317421 GCF_000143395.1 Atta cephalotes | reverse complement strand
ATTTATCTATTTCCTTATACGTAATTAGTCTGTGTACTAGGAAAAAGTAAGACAGACAATTAATAGACAATTAAATAGGACAAAGTAACAAGTAGTAATAGTATATATATATATATATATATATATATATATATTTTATAAATATAAATTTTAAATATTTTCATTATTAAAAATATTTTATTTTTATATTTGAATATGATTTTTATTATTATATAATATTTTTTTCTGTTATCTAATTGACAGAAATTTAAATGATCAAAAAAGAACGATAATGTATACAAAAGAGAAAAAAAATAACTTATTCGATACAGAGACTACAATATGAAATACTGTACAATATAAAATACTGTAGGAAATATTTGACTCTTCACTAACGCGTGCAATATTAATAAATGCAGTTTCTTTTCGACATTTTTGTGTTTAATTGTAGATTTTTATTAATATTAAAATTAAAATTTATTTGAATATTATGTACAATTTATTTTTTTTTTGCGTTTTCTTTATGTCTTCGTACATCGATTGTATGTTTATGAAAATGAAACACTTACATTGCTTATAGTATTATAATGATATCACGCTGTTAGTACTTACCAGTGAATAACAGGACATAATCATTATTTTGATAAAAATCCAAATCCTTTATTAAATTTTTTTTTGTAAAATGAATTGTTTTTTTCTCTTAATTTTTTTCTATTGACGCGACATAATCCGAGCTGAATATCTATAATGTGATAAATGAGCAGATTTATAGCGACTGTGTCAGCAACTTCTAATATTTATAACAGATTATTATCGGTAGTTTTTAGTTTTTTGTTATGTCAGATGTTGTAATTGAAGTGAAGATTTCAGTATCATCTAGAACGACGCAATTTCATTGCTTCGATAATTAGAATGTCATTGGTAATAACAAACGATATTAGTAACAACAAAACCGTTTGCTATTGCATCGATTACGAGTCAGTCAATAATTAATAGTAAATTTCGGATTAATAGTAAATTTCGATCTTAGTTAGTTAGTTTTAACATTGTCTATTTTTTTATTAATATGTTATGTAGTATTTTTAATTAATAATTTGATTTTTGATAGTTTGATTTAAAATTGCAGCTGATTTTAATTATCTTTTCTCAATTGGAATCGATTTCTTTTAAATTTTATTGTCGATAAAACAATGCGTAATAAATTAATAAATTAATTGATTAAGCTTGTCCTTTTTTTCAAAAAATTTATATTTTTTTATGTTTATTATTTTTATGATTTTATAAGTTTTGCCTCTTTGATCTTTTCATACTATTAAAATCTGATCTTCGTTTTCTTTTAATGTATTGTTATTATGAAATTATTAATGAAATTACAAATGGCAATTTGTTGCCATTTTTTTTAATGCCGTTATTACGCCATAAAAAAAACTTATATTTATTACTAATCATTTTATTAAAAACACCTAACATCAGAATAATAAAGATTTTATTGTTAATTATCGACTGATTATCGTAATCTATCGTATTTGTAAATAATACATTACGAAGCATATGATAAAGAATTGTGTTATCTGTATTTGCACGTATGTGTTGGTACAGATCATTGAAGACATGATCACTGTATAAGATTATGATTCACACTCGGAGATAATTTATCAATACATGTACAATTATATATATATATATATATAATATATATTAATTGTTACTATGTTGATAAATATATGACACATGATATTTATATATAAATTTTCTATATATTCTTCTATACCTGGAAGTTTGTTTAATTTTGTGTGCTTTTTATATATTGCATACAAAAAATTTAGATGTTTGTTATGTATTATAATAGAATATTATTTTAATACATTATTTTTTCCAGGTACATTTATTTATCCGCTTTTTTGTTAATAAAAATGGAAGATTATGTTGATAGAAACGTAATATTGAATAATAATGCAAATGCAATGATGAACAAATGCAATTATATACTCGATGTCTTAAATATCTCAAATCAAATCAAACTCTGTGAAAATAGATCTATCATTTTGAAGCAAAATGTAAATTTAATGTGAGATATGATTAGCTTTAGAAAAGGCGCACTCATATATAAATGTACATTATTTCTCTATGACATTTGTTATTCTGTTATGTTTAATCGTAATAATGATTAGTATAATTCTACCCCACGATGTGTAAAATATGATAGATACTTGATACAAAACAATATGATTTTTTAATATTAATTGTACAATAAATATAGGCCGTGCACACACACACACACACACACACACACGCGCGCGCGCGCGCGCGCGCGCGCGCACACACACATACACATATATATATATATATATATACAAATTTTATGAAGATTAATGTTCCTAATTTAGCAGGAACAAATTTTTTTATTTGTTATACTATTTGTTATATTTAATAACTGAATTGAATCAGTAAAATAATGCATGTATTGAGCACAAAAGAATGGGAAGGCGCTTAACATAACTCGAAAGATATTTTACGATTGTATCTTTAATTTGTTTCTGTAAATCATAACTTTTAGTTATTGTGGAATGAAAACAAAACTGCTTTACGCGAAAATCGAAAAATATACATTTGAGTGATTTAACTTAAATAGAAATTAGTTCTTAATATATAGTAAAATTAGCTGTTAATTGCACTGTTAAGAAGCATTTATATCCCTCATATAAACGATTAAAAAATAATTCAGAAGGAATAAAAATTATTCTAACAATTTGCAACAGAATGGAAGTCTTATTTATTTTTCTTCAATGTTTTACGACCTTGTTTTTTCTCTATATTATTTTCTCTATATTTTACAATTTATTATTATAGCTGTTATTAATCTATTCATTTTTGGCGAAAATAATTATCTAAAGAAGAAATGTGTGTGTGTGTGTGTGTGTGTGTGTGTGTGTGTGTGTGTGTGTGTGTGTGTGTGTGTGTGTGCGCGCGCGTGCGTGCGTGCGTGTCGTGCGTTGTGCGTGAGAGAGAGAGAGAGAGAGAGAGAGAGAGAGAGAGAGAGAGAGAGAGAGAAGAGAACTATATTATTATATATATATTATATATATA
>NW_012130116.1:296592-314127 GCF_000143395.1 Atta cephalotes | reverse complement strand
TAGTAAGTACGTACGTAGTACGTACGTAGTAGTACGTAAGTAGTACGTACGTAACGTAAGTAGTAGTACGTACGTACGAGTAGTAGTAGTANAGTANAGTAGAGAGAGAGAGAGGACAAACAATCTAATTTTATGATTATTCTTGTAATATTATATTATACAACATTTATTTACGATTATTGAACAATTATTTGACACAATTAATTTTTGTGTGTGTTAATATATATCAGATTTATTCGAATAAGGAGTTCTTAACTAATTAACTAAATAATTAATCTTCGACATAAAATATCAATCTTTATTGTAATATAAAAATTAACATCATTTTACATCTAAACGGTAATATATCAATTTTTCTCGCTAGGACTAAAGTTTATTTATTTATTATTGTAGTTCTTCATTGCAAGCAGACGCAAGTAGCGAAAAGGACTCGGTTGCTAATCAGACAGCCACGAGTAAAGAAGGAACCGAGTCACTTGTCTCCGGACGGCGAAACAGGCTCCTTCTCACCGCATATTGTCTCGACCTCCGTTCATTTAGCCACGCCGACGCTGAATCTTCCCCAAACATCAAGGAGTTTCGAGGAATCCCGTATATCGCCACCGCCGCACACCATGTTGGTCAGCCAACCGAATCTGTTAACGGTGACAACGTCGTCCAACTTGCTGACGGTTCCCCAGCAGTCCTATCTGACGAAACAGCACTCTCATCCGTTGTTGTCCAGCCAGCAACCGAGTACGTCTGGGACATACTTGATACATCGGCAGCATTCACATCCGGAACTACCTGGTAGAACCACGAGTCCCTCGATAGTGATTGAGCCGGCGCCCCTTCTTAAGACGGAGGAAGATCTCGAGGAAACCACGATTACGGCGACACCGTCTATCGCTTCCGAATTAGGGACCAGCGGCAGTAGCAGCACTTCCGGTGGATTGAGGGTGAAGACGACAGAGTTGCGACGGACTTCCTCATCGCCACAGGTAAATGTCGAATGCGTTAAATCGAGATCAATGACAAACATTTGTATGAAAAAAATCATCGAAATTGTTAATTGTACATTCAGGTATTAATTAAATTATTACAAAGATCCATTTTAACTGTTAATGGATTAAATTTGTAAAATATGTATAAGCATTAGAGAAATTTTAAAAATTTAAAACATCCCGTAAAAATTTAAGACATCCCAATTTGAAAAATTAATTTATATTATGTCATTAAGCCCTTAATATTGAAAAATTGAATCTTGTTTATAGCGAATTGTAGCGTATTGACGCAAAATTAATTTCTTATTTTTCTTTAGACAACTTATTATTTTAAAATATTACTTTAAAATTGCAACAAGGCTTATCAAAGGAACTATATAATAATTTGCTTACATGGCAGATGAAGCAAATCATTATATAGTTCTTTTGATAAGATAAATATCTGCTTATATAGACGAGCAGTAGCAGAGAGCCTCCTTCGAGGGATCAACGGTTAGGTCACTGTCCGGTATTGCGCCAGGGTCCAGCCTTAGGCTGCAATCACTGCTGGAACACGATAGACGCCCACGGCAGAATACTCCGTAGGAAGACCAAGTATCATTGTCCCGAATGCCAGATCAATTTGTGCATCGTGCCGTGCTTTCAGGAGTACCATGATCAGCGGCGCGAGCTAATTTCCAAACTAAAACCTTTACCAAAAACTAGCTCCGTTTAAATCTCCTCTTTCCTTCCCGATTTAATTATGTACTTTGTTTTATAAATAATCGTTAATTGAATTACGTGAAGCACGCGCTTTAAATGTGTGAAGATTCAATATGACAATGACAGAGTCGTTGACGTGTGCAATTATTTTTTTCTTGATCGTACGATAATGAATGTGAGTCATCAGATTGATATTGTTTATTAAAATTTCATGACTTGATATATTTTCGTAATACATTTACAGCATCTACATATATATAATTGTTGAAGTAAACGAAGCCATTGCAATCTCGCAGTTTGATGATACAAATATTTATAATTGTGTGGATTGTGAGTTTTTCCATACTCTGTTAGGCTTTCAGTAATTTTTGACAGTCACATTTTTGTTAAGTATGTTTATTTCATCAAGGAACATTTTGCTTTTGTCAAGAACAACTCTACTTTGAAATTAGTAAATGATACTATAATAAGATAATATAAATAAGAGAGTTTTCTTTAACGTAGAAATGAAAAATTAATATATTATTTTTTCACACAATTTTATAAAATTCATGACAAAAATGATGTATCGAGATTGGATGGAAGATTATTTGTTATTTTGAAAAATATGTAACTATTGCAAAACTCAGCACTTTATTATTATTGTTATTATTTATATTCCAGCGCATGTTAAGGATATAAATATCTTCTATAAAAAAGATATCAATTTAGATAATACCGATTTAAATAATAGATAAAAGTAACTGATATAAAAATACTTAAATTTTGCTGTAGTTTTAGGTAAATAACTTTTAAAGTAAAGAATAGATTCAAATGAATTTTTGTTCAAATATATATATTTCAAATATATATATATTTTTATTAAAGTTTTATTATGTATAAAAAGTTTTTTTTTAGTATGTATAAAAGATTTGATTTGTAATGTTATTTCTTCATCTTTTCTGCAAATAAATACAAAACACGATTTTATAAAAAAAAATCAAAGCAAACAAAAAAAATAAATAACTTTTAAATCAATAGAACAATTTTATTGAAATTTTATATAGATACTCTTACGTAATAATAGAACACTATAAAATATTTATATTTTTGATTAATGTTTTAAAATACGAAATATATATTCTTAATATATATTCTTAAGGTAATTTAGTTGCTTTCGTATCTGTATGTATAAATGTTTAATTATTGTGTGCATTAGTAAAAATCGCAATCTATCTAAACTGATAGCATTATCTAAATTGATAAATTTTTTATGTGGATATTTGCAATAATATGCAAACATAATTTCAGAGGTAACTCAGTGCATAAACATAATTTACGTAAATATTTCGTCTCATTTGAATTTATTTACAAATTATGTACATTCTGTGTGTTATACGACTTATTTTGTCAAAATTGTTTTTTAAAATGATCACTTGGAATAATCTGAACGTGTTATTATTGATCTTTCTGAGTTTATTTAAAGCACAAAACAATTATGTTGGCAAATAAAAACGATTATGATTAAGAACAAAGTCAGATAGTTTATATTGATGCTTTTATTTACTGAATTAATTATTTTTTAAATATTTCCATATGTACGTATGTGAAAACATAATATATTGTGTATATTTTACAAGTATACATTCTAGCTTCACGCGTATTGTTCGCATGATTTTTAATGTTAACATATTCGATTATTAATTATTTTTCCATCTTTCGTCCAATCACGCTACACTGCATGATCTCAAAATAGAATCTTCTCGCACTATCTCTGTCTCTCTTTCTCTCTGTCCCCCTCGTGTGCGAATGCATCGAGATAATAATTTCTCTCGACGGCGACACGCAGACACTAATTTTGGAGACCATGAATTGCGAGATGGAATTGCAAAAAAAAATACGAAAGGTAGAACCGGCTGAAAACTGACGCAGTGGTCGCTAAATCGAGAGCTTTAGCATACGTGCAACGATCGAAATTCGGTGTACTTTTATAAATCACTTCCTACCATTCACGGGGCCACCCCTATCACCACCTGTAACGATACCCCGCCGTTTTAATGCGTCCGTGTAAATTTGTTGTCGTTCGTTCCGCGTGCAATCGAACACGGAATTCGCGAGTCTATTCTCTCGACACGAATTTTAGGATTAAAAAAAGAATAGTACAAGCGAGACCGTTATTTTCTGCATATATATCACTCTTATTTTAAAAAATAATATAATTAAAAAAAATTAACTTTCACAGAAAAGAGAAGAAACTATTTTTCGACTTGACAAAAAATTATTGACTTCAATCAAATAATACAAATCAACAAAAGAAGAATATATTCTTAACTTAAGAATATATTTATTTTTGATTAAATGTTATTTTTCTCATTTTCTCAATTTTTATTATTTCAATCCTTAAAAAAATAATTCTTTTTTTTAAAGCACACTTTTTGAGTTGTGACGATATTTTATGAAATTAAGTTAGTTTGCTTTTAATGTTCCATATAAAGTAATGGCAAGGTTTGTTTAACTCATTCGTAATAATTTGAAGATCATGTTTTTTTGAGTTGCGGTTCTTTCGAAATAAGAGAACGTCTTGAATATAAAATCTGGAATATATTATATTCTAATATAATA
Organism: Atta cephalotes; assembly: GCF_000143395.1. Classification (NCBI taxonomy): domain Eukaryota; kingdom Metazoa; phylum Arthropoda; class Insecta; order Hymenoptera; family Formicidae; genus Atta; species Atta cephalotes. The sequence continues at coordinate 309,841 of NW_012130116.1, read as the reverse complement.
TATTATATTCAACACATATAAGAAAAAGTTTTCTAAAATCAAAATTGTGGCCACATAGAACAAGTAATATTATTATTTATATTCACATACTATTATTTATACTCGTAAGAAATTAGCATATTGTATTGAAAGATGTATCTACATATTTGGAAAAATAAAGACTTCTGCGATTATTTTTTTCACAATTTAATGGTTTTAATAAGATACAATTCATAAATTGAGAACGATTGATCAGCGAAAAACATTGATTTTAACGTACATTAAATCCTTCTATCTCAAGTTCTTTCCATTTGTCTCGATTTTGCAAATAAGACAAAATTATTATCTTCTAATCGGATATTTCTATACCGAAGCACAGATTTGGTTTCAATGCGAATTTTAGTGGTATATTTCTATCAAACATCTTCGCTTGTACTAACTTTTTTCTCTCCTTACTTCCCGGATCAATTTTTGCCTGGAATTCACGTACTATTTGTCACCCGATTCCAGAACTTGAAGCATTTTTTTATGTGTGTCTCGTGCATTTATCGCGAAAATGTCGGAAATGCCGACACGTGTCGTGAACAACGGGATGGCCGTAGAAATGATCGTGTAGATTTTTTTCTCCACGGGGGAGAGAAAAGTCGTGGTGATGGATTAGGTCGGATTCGTTCCGGCCATTTCGATAAATCATGATTTGCAAGGCGGATAGGCGAGGATCTCTGCTCGCGATCTGTGTTTCCTCTGACACATCCTTGCGAGCAGCACCGAGCAACGTTCGCGCACTTTGTATATGTAAAGATGTTGAAGATGTAGAAAATACGTGCAATATATTTTTCTCGGTATTACAGATGTATTATATGCGCAAGCGTTGTACCGATTAATCATATTTTATGTAAATCTAGCCTGAGAGATTCGTAAATTAAAATAAAATAATGTGAGATCACACAGCGACATCCGGATTAATTATTTCTGTATACTATAAGGTGATTTCAAATTCTATAGTCTGATACTGAAAGTAGTTGTAATATATTATCACGCGCTTTCGCCAATACGTTTAATGATTATTTGACCAATTAATGATTACCTGTCCAATTGAAAAAAGCGGCTACTTAAAAAGTGTTTTTACTATTACTTGGTATTTTCCAAAAATTGTTAGAAGTATACTTTTTTATAATTGTTGTTTCATTTCGAAGATATATATTATAATTCGGATACTTCGAATGAAAGAAATCACAGATGGCCAGGAAAAAGATACAATCTAACATGACAACGATAAAGATAAAGATATTAAAATATAGATTAAAATCTAGATAAAATATAAAAAAATCATATTTAAGAATGACAATCGAGAAGTTGCTGAAACTAAACGACTTATTTTCCAACGCGGACAGAATGAGAAAGAGCCATGATATAAATTACAGCTGCGTGGCAAAGAATAATATTAATTAGAAGCTGTTCACCCGACGGCAGGAGTCGTCGCCGATTCCTTCCTCCACTGCGGCCGCCGAATCTTGGAGCAAATCATTACTCGCAATAAATCCGCGAGGGTCGACTTTTTTCCCGGGTTGGTCGCGGCGGCGGCGGCGGCGTCTCCTCGGCGACGGCCGCGAGATATGGGGTCAGTCGTTTCTTCTGCGTGCAAGCTGACGCCACCGCCACCGTCGTAACGGCAGTAACCCCTCGTCGTAACGTGCGAGACGGAAGAGCCGTCATCTTGGATCCCCCAAAAGCCGCGGTGATATTGTACGCGCAGCCGGTGCCCCGTCGACAGCTGGACCCCTCGTCTCTCCGACTTCTCGCTCTTTCTCTCTTTTTTCCTTCTCTCTCTCTCTCTCTCTCTCTCTCTCTCTCTCTCTCTCTTTCAGAAACGAAAAGTCACCGCGCGGATTAATCGCCGGCGAAAAACCCCCTTCGATACACAGACACAGTTCGTGGGAGGTTCAATCTTATTAGGACGAGAGAGCATATTACAGGATGCGACAGGATGCAATCCGTGGCAAAGCCGACGGATACGCATATTGCACGCATCCTTTGCGCATAGATGCGTCCTCAATTGGCTACAGGACGCTTTAAAGCAGACGTCTGATTCTCATTATTATTATATTGATTATTACATGATTACGCACTAAGCTCTATACAAGTAAACGGAAATTACAGAATAAAATTAAGAAAAATGATTCTTAAGATTATATATTCGCAGTTATTACAGCTTCTAATTAATACTGTCTCTTCTTTTATATTGAATTTATAGCTCTATGTCATGATTGTTAATTTATTATGTAGTTTTCTGTGTATTTGTAGCGTGCAAAAAGACAAGATAGTGTTAATTAATTTTAGTTATTTTTACTTTGCAAAGATGTAATCTTGTTTAAACTGAAGAAAAATAATGCTAATGCACTTTGTTATTAAAAGTAAAAAAATACGACCATGTTAAACTACATAATCTTTCTTGCTGTGATGATTGAATGTTAACGTAAAAAATTTATAAATTTGAGGAAAATTTGTGAATTGAAGGGATATCTTGGTTTTTCCATCTATATTTTTTCTCTTATACAATTGTGTGTTTTAATGTCTTAAAATCTTTACTATACAATTAGATGTGATTAAAAATGCATTACGATACTAACATATAAGAATAATTGAAATTTGATAAATAGAGGAATTAAAACAAAATAATGTTAAATTTATATAAAATAAAATTCTTACAAATAATATAAACAAAAAGAAAAAGATGTTTATGTTCATTCGAATTCAAAATATTTTGAATTGATATGAACTTAGCTTCGCAAGAATTTAAACTTTATTAAGAAAAATCGTCCGAATCTTTAAGATTTTACATACCTGAGCATCAGAGAAATGCTGATCTTTAGGTAAGAGTAATATTTGTGCAAATTGAAAAATTTCGAGCAACAGTTAAGTTCAAACGCGTGAAAATTAATCTAATGCCTTTTTAAGTCATATTTAATTCTCCCTATTCTCTCCATCTCTCTTTCACTCTTTATGCATAATCGCATTATGCCAGCATAGGGTCCGCATTTCGACCTCCCTACTTCTCATCCCTGTTCATCGTTTTGTTCCTCTTGTATAGAAGCAGGGCGGAAACCTGTGGCGATATCGCTGCATTGTGATGCAATGCACCGTAGAAAAAGGAGCAAGCTGCAATTTCAAAAGCATCAGACAAAAACAAACATCACGATGGTGACGTGTCATGCAAAAATAGCTTGTTCCGAGGTGAAAATTAATTAATAGAAAATAGAATACTATTCGGCGAGTAAAAGGAGTATTTGATGAGGTTACTAATAATTAAAGTTATGAACGTCCATTTGAAAGTATAAATTGTGAGCAAAAGAGCAAATAGGCTCTGTGTAAGTCATTATATTAATAATAGTAATTAACAGGTGGATTTGTGGACTGAAAGACACTTTGCGACGATTACTTTACCAGAAGAAATTATACGCTACAAGGGATTCATTTGCAAGGGAATATAAAATATTGCTATTCTTCACGAAAGCTTTTTATTCGGAAGAGAGTTTTATAAAAACCACTGCGAGGTATATTATCTAAATATTCTGCTCTCTTATATATAATTATGTTAATAATTTTAAATTTTTAATGTTTATTTCCTTAAAATTACTAAAAGAGTAAAAAGAAAATTGTATAATATAAATAGCTGTAATAATATATTTTTATTAGTTATATTTTTATTAAATTTTATTATTTATAAAAAGAATTAAAAAATCTGAATCAAATAATATATATTAATGTTATCAAAATTATGATATATTAAGTGAAGTTAAGTCAAAATGAAATAAAGTTTTTTGTTGTAAATAAAATATGTCATTCTTTTATTGAACATTTTTTATTGAACAAATTTTTGAACGTGTAAAGATCTTTTTTATAATCTTTTTTATAAATTACAAGAAATTTATTTTGTATTTTAATTTACTAATGTAATTTACTAATGTAATTACCTTATTAACATAAAATGCCTTGTGCAAATGATTATTGTTTTTATAAATAATAAATTATTTCTCTGTTTAAAAACAAATTTGAAAGGAAATTTCTTACTAAAAACTTATGAGCGATACATAAATTTGAACGATATTAATATTAATAAAAATATGACGTAAACATTTCTAACGTTATTAACATGTGCATCCTTACTTATAATGCTAATTTTTAAAAATAAAATCAGACTCCAAAGACAATAATTCACACTTACCCAAAATGTGTAACAGCAACACAAGAGAACAAATATAAAAACATTTAAATTAATAAAACAATATCATGACAATGAAATATTCGCTTAGACAGAGAAAAAAAATTGATGAAGATATGCTAGCGAAGGTGGAAGTTTAGGACGAATTGTAGGCGAGGACGAGGCCATGAATAAATGTTATCCCTGATAAAGGACACTTAATTTACGCGAAACATTAACATTGAATGAACTTTATCTGTATTCGGAAGTTCGGGCCAAGTTGGCGTTTAAGTAAGATAAGGTTAAAGGTTATTGTTCGCGAAGAACGGTAAAAGAGGCTCCTCGCGACGGCGAAGCCATGCGAGTCCTCGCGGCTCCGCCCCTCGGCGCCTTTGATATTCCACCCCCGATCAGCTGACATGCGCTCTAGGAATATTTGATAAGGGTGCTCAACCGTCCGCTCACAACGATCGCGTCGTGCATGCATATGCATGCGATCGATAGAGAATATATTTTTGGATCGAAAGTGTTTCATTACTGGGTTGTAATAACGTATCACTATATTCACGCAGTGTTTGCAAAAGCAATCGGATGCTCTTATTTAAATTAAATAACGATATTGAATATATTGAATCTAATTCTCATTTAAGGCTTAATTATGTATACTAGAGAGTAATATACATAATAGAATGTTCTTTCCACAAATTAATTTTCTCTTTCATAAAAACAAAAAGAATCTAACAATTGAAGTTTAAAAATGCTTTCTATTTTTCATTTCACTGAACTTACATTTTTTTTTTAAACAGACTGCAAGAATCTACTCTTACTATTTTACTCTTTTCATACAGAGTCAAATAGATATATATAATAATTAAATATAGAAAAAATTAAATTACAAAATACCACACGTATATAGTAACCAATAAAAAAGGTATATAAATAATCTCAATTTTTTTTTATCTCACTGGTTTTAGTGTTGCTTTACGTTACGTCTGTGTGTTATTTTTATAAAATTAAAATTATTTTAATAAAAAAAAGAAATACAAAAAAAAACAGCTGAAGAGATGTATTGATTGAAATGTAATTACATTGTCGGTTATATATATCTGAGAACTCTGTTATGCCCTCTTTCGTTAATGCCGTAAAAGCGGATGTCAGGAACACTGCCGCACGTTAATTCTCCGCGACGAAATTGCGGACACGATAAGTCATGCAGTAATATCTCGGTAGGTCAATAAATCAATTGCCCGTAGCTCTACGAATAGGACATTAGGAATCTGTAAAGCACTGTGTGGACACAGCTGACAAGTCACGGCGATTACCCTCGGCAGTACTAACGCGCTATTACAGTTTTAATATTGACATTACTATCGATTAGCTGAACTGCTGTACTGGCCTGGTTCGTCAAATCGTACGTCCGAATGCACATGTCCATGTGTTTCCATCATGCATCTTCGACTGAGGCAAGATTAATGTTGAAACAAGCATCGATGCATGCTAAGCGAATGCGTTGGATGTATATGTACAGGGGAGACAAAAATAGTATGTAATTATGTAGTTGCTACACTTTCAAACTAATATTTAATATCACACTAATATCAAATTAATATTACATAAATTGTTATACTAGCCAATATTTAATATGTAAATAATTATTACTTTTATCTAATTGTTCCTTGTTATTTTAACACAATTTTTTACAATTTCAAGTAGTAGATACGGCTATTATTTTAATTTTATAACACATATATAAACTCACACTAACTTAATAATTTTAAAAAATATACATACTTGAAATATATAAAATATAACGATAAAGTAGTATTTTTCCAACAAATAAAATATTTTACATTTTTAGAATAATTAATATCTTTTAATTCTTTTATTTTTTTCAACATTTTTTAACGTTTCAATATGATATTCGTACAATCAAATTCTTGTATGTTGAATTTTCCAATCGATACAAGAAAAGACAGTGAAATACTAGATGATGACAGATTCTTTTATTGCTTTTTGAGAGTTTTGTCCTTTCATTTAAGGACACTTGGTCAGGTGCCTCGATTTTTTTGGTGTATCTATCTTAATAGGCATATCAGAGAAATCTGCTGAGTGCTGAAAACATTCGTGTGACTGAACGTATTGTTATTGGAATGTGATTTATAGATGTGCGGCCAACACACATCGTAGACATTAGAGACACCTCACCCTTTCCTTTCGAATAGAGACACCACACCGGCCGTTATAACGCATCGTCGAGTCTATAGAAATAAATCCTACTCTCACGGATTCTATACAATACGTATGGTGCGCTCTTCGCACGAATGATCTACTATTACTACTATTCATGCAGGAAGCCTCTCTGTGTTTGACCACAAACTGTTTTAATCCCACTGTTACTCCTATTTGCGTTTTCAAATCGTCAAGCAATCGTATGCATCCGCACGTGAAAACGCCCGGTTGTTATGTGTGTATTTATGTCCGTAAGTGGCAATTGGCCGATCAATTGGCCGGGAGAGAGCTTTTTTAAATTTGCCGAAACGTACAAGCAAACTGTCGAGGATTTATATTTTGTAGATACATGCCGAAGTCGCGATTCAATGTACGTATTTCTCTACGTTTATTAATTAGCACCGATTGAATTGAATCCACTCATATATTTATTTTCGATAGTATATGGATATAATAAAATAGTCGTTTATTGTGTAGCTGCGTAATGTTTTACATTTTACATTATATTGAAGTAACACCGTGTACCATTTTATAATTCAGAACATTCCTTTTAATAATGCGTAAAAAAAAATGTTAATTATTGGCATTGTATAAATATATTAAATATAACAGGTATTAAAATGCGGAGCAATGGAAGGAGAAAAAGTACAATCTAGATTTAATTTTTATATTATTAAAATATCTAATCCTTGTATGTTTATTTTATAAACATTTGTATAATATTGTTTGCGCCCGTATAACATTCTGAACTCAACAAAAATATTTTATTTTATACATTGACAAATTTGAAAATGTCTTTATTCGAGGAAATTATAGCTATTATTTAATTAAAATGTTATATATTTATATATTTATTTAATTAAAGAAAGAATTCTCTTTCTCTCTTTTCTTTATAGTTTATAAACATTGAATTTATTAAGTATCAAAAGTTTACTTTTTTTTAATTTTTATTTATTTTTATTCCCTTTTTTATTTATTCTTTTTTTTTATCATAAATTAATCACGTAGATATATAATTCAAATTTACATTATTTGGCGCGTCATTACCGATGACTTTCAATTTGGCTTTTTTTTTTAAATTCTTTTAAAATGCCTGATGAAATATTCATCCAGTCGGATCCAATCGTTTATCGCAATTATCGTCTATGAAGATCATAATTATTTGTGCGTCAACGCTCAGGCTTGCTGAATTTTTCCCGACCGAAATTTCTGCCGGGTCCCGATGTCTCTAAGTGTCCTTACGATCTTTGCTTTACCCAATATCTTCTTGGCTCTCCGCGCTCACCAAGTCCTTCTACTGCGACGTTTAGCGCGCTTTCCTGTGGTGGGGGTACTTTTATTAAAACTCCCGTCAATAGTGCGGTGAGGAGGAGCAGGGAGACTCCTACTACAGGACGAGGCTTGCGCTTTATACAATGCTACAGCACAGCCTAGAGCCCAAGGACCGAAAGAGATTCACGGAAATATTCGCGTGTCTCTCATGCAATTTCCTATAAGCTTTTTTTTTTTTTTTTTGATGCTTCGCGACTAAATTTATTTTCGCGAAAATGAGCGGCATGTTTCATGAAGCGATCAGTTAAATTAAACATATACGTCGTTTAAGAAATCAGAAGATATGAGATTCTCTTTCAAGAAATAAATCTAAAGATAGTAACTTTTTCTATGTCTAATATCTAGCTGACATTATGATAATTTAATTGTTTAAAATTGTAAAAAACTTTAATAAAGCTGTAAAATGTATTGCTGTATAATGCGTATTGATTTTTAATATAATATATTGAAATTGTTTGTGAAATTTCTTTAACGTTTCGAAAGCTATTAAATTTTTATGTTTTATTATTAGTAAATAATAAATAATATATTATTCTTGTCGTTGAACTAAGAATGACTTCAATTCAGAAAATTGATATTTCTTATCGATTTCGTTAGCATACGGGAAACTACTTTTAACGAAAATATTATCAAAAATTATACGTGTGTGGTTATTCCACGTCCGTTTCCGCGTTATGAAACACCTCGTGACGAACAAAGATGGCAGACATATATTTTATACGTTTTCCTTCTCTGGTTTTTAATTAAACTTTGTAGGATACTCGAAGGGATAAAAGCTCAGACGTTGATCCTCTTACACATCGGCTAACATCGCGCTTGAAAGGACCAAAATACTCTCGTTTATTCCGAAAGCGTTAACAGCTTTTTAAGCAAGCCTTGTTTCTGGAAATTGAGAAAGGCGTATTTTCGAAGTGGACATTGGCGACGTTGGATGATTGCAATTAATCAGAAAATTCAAAAAACTAACACATTCGACGATACAGATAATATTAGATATATCGATCGATACTCCGATCATGATGCTTATGGTCGATGTGATTGTAATTCTTTCATTATTGTAAATCTTTTGAATAAACCGTCTTAAAAAATCAAATAAAAGTTGTTTAAATGTAATTAATAAATTTTACATTCTCTTCAAATTTGTAGGAAATTTTTGTATATAAAAAATGTGTTTTTTCAGTAAGTATACAAAACAAAAACTTTTTCAGTAAAATTGCACTGCTTTAAAGAAGATAGATTAAAATTTATCTCGTAACTATCTCTTTAATAATATCGTTGACAGAATGTGGCGGACAAGTATCGCGCGCTTTCTTGGAATCCCTAAGAATCTATGTGCACAAAAGGAAAGCTGAAGGCATACACGTGACCAACCACCGTGGACCTCACGCATGCCCTGTTTAATACCACAGCTTGACGGCTTGGTTGGTATGTAGGGGGTAGGTATATTGGCGCCTGCCGTTAAGCTCATGTTGATCCCTTGTACCAAGCTAGAGCCCCTTTATCCGCAGCGATCCAGAGCGTAGACAAAAGCCGCCATCTTGCTGGCGGATCTCCGTTTTCCCAAAAATTGATGGACATCCAATAGGACGCGCGTCATTCAAGAAACTGCTACTCTTGAAAAGCTATTGCTATAGAAAAAAATGTCAATTAAGTTAGAACGATTTTTAAATTTTTCTTTATAGAACTTTATTTAATAATATAATGAGAGAGAGAGAGATTTAAAAAATGATTGAATATTAATTGTTCACTGTTATATTTTTAAAATTGTCTTAGCAATTATTTAATTTAAAAATCTTTTATAACTTTTTAAAGATAGACTCTAATAACTTAAATTTAGTAATTGTGTATGTAACTTTTTAATCCTTTTCTCCTTTTTAAATTATAATATTGTAAAAAGAAACATGTAAAAGATTTAATTTATCTCATTATTGCTTAATTTTTTTTATTAATTTATAGACGTTTTATTTATATTAAATACTTTTATATATTCTTATATTCTATTCTGTATTCTTTGTAAATAAATTAATATAAAAGTATTTTTTCATCATCGACATCATCGACGAAAGAAGAAAGAGAGATAAGATAAAAAAGGAAAGATTTTTTTTAAATGAAACAGAAACAATTGTTTTAAAGCGCATTTATTAGTCTACGCAAGAAACTCCAACATATGTCAATGTTTGAAAATGATAACGCATAATCGGCAATATTTTTCATCTCCTGAGAATAGAAGGCTGTCCATACATCGTTATCATTTTCAGTATCTATCTGAAGGTAAGATATGCGAGCGCGGTGTTAATTAAACCGGAGCGCTCCGATAGCATGCTACACGATATAGCTTGTCAATAGAAACTCCCGAAGTATCATTATATTTTCACATAAAATCACACATACGCGGAGAAACTGAACAATTATTTTTCGTTTAGCTATCAGATTCTCTCACATATTCGCCTAACTGAATAAACGATGCATTTATTATAAAAATTATAAATAATTGACAGAAAATATATATTATATTATAATATGAAAAAAAAAAATATATATATATATATATTTATTATGCTATATACATTTATTATGTTTATAACACAAACGAAAAGAATTAAACACAAAATGATAGCATATGGCAAAATGATAATAATCGCTGCTTATTGTTTTCCCAATAATTTCTAAGTATCGCTATATTTTTTTAAGACAGCTTCGTTTTGCGTAACTAAAATGTGAATTTTAAATGATGAAATTAATAACATTAATTAGATTGATATCAGTTGTATTAATAGTTGCGTACGTCAAGATAGTTAATCAGCTTGATATATCGATAATAAAGCCGTCCACATCCTTCTAGGGTGGGAATGGAGGACGTAAAGGTGACGCCCCGGCGGATTTCGCTGTAATGCCAGTGAAAGAGCGCTAAAGGCTTCGACACGCGCTGAAGTCGTTATACCTTACCGCACATAAATAATTAATGACCATTTACTGGCGGTTATAAATGTGGCTTGCACCCTGGTTTAGTGAAAATGACTCGGTGTGGTGGGAACATTCGCGCGTCATGAATCTACATGGTGTTCGAAGCATTCTTTACCGCAGATTTGCAATAGCAATTGTATGCACGCACATCGCAATGTTTAAAATAAATTTCACGGATTGTTGATGTAAAAGTATTTATTGGAAGTAAATAAAAAGTTATAAAAAAAAATTTCATGTTCTTGGGATCATTTATAAATCTTGTTCAAAATTTTTTCGAATATTGTTGTGTGTTTGTGTGTGATATCGAAAAATTATGTTATAATAAAAATTAAGATAACACAAAAATATAATTATTTGTTTGCTTAATTAAAATTAAAAAAGAAATTAAATTAAATTTTAAACGTATTATTTTTAGAATAAATAAGGATATTAGTTATAAAGCGATGTCCCTGATTGAAGAATTTCTCCAGGACGGTTTGATATTTGTATGGGATGAATTTCGTGCACATTACGGCAATAAAATTCTCCCACATAGCATTGGGATCACTGGCAAAGGCATTTCATGTTCCACATGAAATAAATATCGAGTTGAATTTGTTATGAAGGCAGCCGGACGTGTATTGCGGATTGTGTTTATCGAGCCTGTTGATCTGGTTTCAAGGGTAGGGGAAACTGAGGTTGGCTGTTATACGAGATTGATTGTTAAAATGCTTATAACTCAATCAGTACATAGTAGAAAAATCTCTTTTTTTTATTGTAAATTGCTGATATTAATTTGTTGTGTAAAAATAGTTTGCATCAAAAGCATTATACATGTATATTATTTACAACAACTTTTTTTTTAAGAAAATGAAGTTGAGTAAATTTTTCTTATTATCTCTATATAATTTATCGCCTGACAAGTCTTTGATATTATTAATTGCGATATTCCTGTATCCATAAAAATGACATGTTTTAGAAAATTTTTGCCATAATAATTTAATCATTATCCTGACAAAGTTTTTTTTAGTGAATACAATCTCTTTTACAATCTCTTTAAAAATAGCTATGTGAGGTAAATTGTTTTGATTGATTAATTACTTTCAGAAATGTCGAATGTATTTCCTTGACTTAATATAAAATTAAAATCTGTGGAGTGTTTATTGTAAATATATTTATATAATGTAAATATAAACCTATGTATAAATATTTCACAACAAATTGCATTATTAAGCAATCATGTATTTTCTTGTCATTTTACAAGGTAAAAAAAGATCAAACTTCAGATATCTATTCAAGATTTACATAAAATATATTTTAAATTTAAACGATAAATTAAAAATGCACAAGATGGTGTGATGGAACGCATGAATCAATAAAACCGATGATACTCGGAAGAGCTTTTTGATGCACGTGCAAGCGTCTGACCATTTCGGATTCCCCGTTACTGCCTCTCTGTTACTACGATCGTTTATATGAGCCCCTTTGGACCAAGGTGTACGTCGCATGTGAGCCGCAGTCACGTGGCTGTCACGTGCCAGGGATTACTAATTATGCCCCAAGAACGATCATAATATCCTGAACCCAGTGGGCACACTGCATAGATACAGTTAATATCTGGTACAGCAAACATCGCCACTATTCACAGCTCCGATGTATGAATAAAGTTCTTGCCTAAGGCGGAGAAAGAGAGAGAGGGGAGCAGGATGGGAAGGCAACGTGGATATTTGATTTTCGCACATAAGAAATGAGAATGTACGAAGGACTTAAAGAAATTCTTAAAGAGAACATCGGAATAAGAGGTAATAATATTTGATGATCTATTCAGTGATATTTATAACGTAAAATAAGAATGATAATTAGGTAAGTATATTTTATGTTTAATTGCGTGAAATTATTCAGAAAGCAGAATTGTGCTAACTACATTCGATGATTAATATTTTTTATGTAGAAATTTCTATATAATATTATATATAAAAACTTTTTCCAATCTAAAAATGCTTGTATCTTTATAATTAAATTCTGAAAATGCTATCTATATGTGTCTAAGTAGAAACGGATTTGAAATACATTCATTGAAGAATTTGTTTCCAAAATGTTTTTTTTTTTCGCCAGATATTGGATATCCTAGCTATTATTTCGAATATAAACTACCGATGTTTTACGTTCTCATGTGAAATATACAAATGTTTTTCGTCGGCAACATTGTATTTGGCAAACGAAATAGTACATATTTTTTTACGGAAACAAATTCGCGTCACAAATCTACGTTTTTTTTTCAACAAACAAGTCGGTTCCAGGAAAAATCGTCTACGTTCAATTGTAGTTTGCGTAACGCATATGCAGACCGGATATGAATCGAAAGCGTGGCCTGGTGTGATTTCGGCAAAGAATAATATTTGTGTACTACTTTTCTATATTTGGATGTCGCTTTGAAAACATCAAGGATCGACTTTCCTATATTCATTACTTTTTCTTGACGAACATTCTCACATATATTGCATGAGAGAGAGAGAGAGAGAAAAGAGAGAGAGAGAGAGAGAGAGAGAGAGAGAGAGAGAGAGA
>NW_012130116.1:294184-295924 GCF_000143395.1 Atta cephalotes | reverse complement strand
ATATATATATATATATATATATATATATATATATATATATATATACACTATATACTTGTGTGTTCATGCTTCTCTAATATTGTGCGTGTGTGTGTGTGCGCGCGTGTGCGTGTGTGTGCGTGTGTGTGTATGTGTGCGTGTGTGTGTATGTGTACGCGTGCAATATGCAATATGCATATATATATATACATGCATATATATTAATTGTATATGTTCTCTAGAATTATCTATGACCACAAGTTGGAATCAAAATTTAGGTCAGGTATTGGAATATTCTGTAGCTATAATATAAATGGACTTCATGTCGTTTTTAATAAATAATATTCGAATTTTTCAAATAGAAAAACGAGAATTTCTTTTCATCATCAGATGAAGAGACGGGCATTTCGCCGAACTAATCCGTCAATTCCGGCTTTCGATTCGGATTTCCCATGAACGTCGATGCCACGTGACTTGTGTCAATAGGACGCACTTGGATATAGTCCCGTTGGGACTCATCGACTGGCAAACGATCGCGATGTCTTTCCGGGTTCGCCGCAGCGTCGCAAACGGGAGAGTGAGTATTTGCAAAGTGGCCGAGTTTCCGAAATTGGCGACTACGCGGCCGAGAAAACAAGGGCGAATCGCGAACCCAAACCTGGGAATATTTTCCCGAGCAAATAAACGCGACAGTCTGCGGATGAGAATTTACGCAGCGCAGAATATATGAAATGTCGCTGAGATCGACGATAAATATTCCACGACTAGGTGGAATGAGCTTTTAAGCTGTAACGCGCTATGCCTTATATAAAATTATAATACGAGTAAGTGATAGTTTATTTGTATATGTTTATTTCAATAAACTAACGTTTTAAGATGTAATATTATCACTGATATAAATTATAATGTATTTATGTAAAATAATATTGTATTATAATATATTTGTAGTTTACATTATAATTATATTATATATATTTATTTATATGTGAATTTATATTTAATTATAACTATAGTTATAATTTAATTAGAAATAAATTGTAATTATATGTACAGTGAAAGCAAAAAGTATTCGTACACGGAAACTTGTTTGTAAAAAAAGCCTTATTTATAGAAAATAAATTAATTAGCAATTTTATATAATGAATACATTCTGTTTTAATATAAAAACAAACGAATTTCACATATATTTTTGATTTTAAAAGCTAAATTTCTTGTCTATACGAATACTTTTTACAGCATTTAAACAATATAATTTTTAATTTTCGCTTATTTTTCGGATAACATATTTTGTATAGTTATAATACACATCATTTTGGTATATATAATTTTAAGACACATACAAACAACAGTCTATTTTATTCTTTATGAATAAATTGTTAATTATCCAACAAGAAATGGTCGTTAATTAAATGTCGAATCGATGTTCGTCAAATTGGTATTAAAGTCATCAAATTTATATTGATTCGACATTATATCAATTCAATGACTTCTTTTTGGATAATATTTATTTTTAAGAATAAATTTTTTTTTTTTTAATTTATTTTCTCTGTACAAATACTTTTTATATTCACTATGTATATGTGTGTGTGTGTGTGTGTGTGTGTGTGTGTGTGTGTGTGTGTGTGTGTGTGTGTGTGTGTGTGTGTGTGTGTGTGTGTGTGNGTGCGCGCGTGTGTGTGTGTGCGTCGTGTCGGTGTCGGTCGTCGTCGTGTCGNGTTACACACACACTACTACAACTACTAACTAACTTAACTTACTATT
>NW_012130116.1:282742-294164 GCF_000143395.1 Atta cephalotes | reverse complement strand
GAGAGAGAGAGAGAGAGAGAGAGAGAGAGAGAGAGAGGAGGGAGACAATAAGGGATGCGCGAATAACAGGGAGGCGTACTGGTAGCGACCGATCGCCGATTGTGTAACGTCACACGGCTCACCTACACGTGACGGCACGTGGCGCCCACGCGAGGAGCCCCGCGCGCGCCCTCGCTACGCGTGGTCGCGCGAGAGCGCGATGCTCAAGCGTGCGGAAAATCGCTCTTTGAAGTCCCGAAATTCACTGTTAATCGCGATCTAACGCTCACCTTCGTCGCGCGCCGCGAGCTCGGCCCGACCGAGCGATATATTTTTCAGCGGAAGTCGAGCGAGGGTAAAATCCCCCTCTGCTCCTCCGTTCCTCGTGTTCAAATCAAAATCTCTTCACAGAGATATAGATACGCAAAACGGAGGGGAGGGGTTGAAGAACTGCGGGAGGTGGAGACGCGCTGAGCGACAGGGGCGATGGGAGTCGACGGGGGTGAGATGAGGTAATTGTTTGCCAAGCGTCTATATTGCGCGTTCGGCTGGTTCGGGGAAATATCGCATGGCGACATTGTAATCGATCAAAGCGATTCTCAGATGATTTTTTATCGCTGAGATCTCGATAAAAAAATCCTTTTAATTTCTTAAGGGTGTGTCAGGTGTATAATCTATACAGAAAGTGAAACTGGAATTGGAAATTTACTTTCCGTATGAAAATGAATGTTGTACATTTGAAACAGGTTCAATATATTATACAAAATATAAATATATTATACAAAATCAATATTTATATTTAACACAATATAGTTTAAATGAAAGTTTTCTCATTTTATCTTAATAAATTTTTTAAAACATATATGTCTACTTCTATTAAAATAATTTCTAATCCAGGTTTCAAATCGCCGTCAAACTTTTTGTATCTTACTTTCAAATACAATATAGAAAAATCTGAAACTTTTTCATAATTTTTTCGTTTTGTTTTAAAAGGACGTGTAATATATTCTTTAATTTCACGTTATTGTTATCTCCTGTTCTACGTGAATTATGTTATATTGAAAGCGCATTGTTAATTCTTTAATGTAAAAGCAATGGAGAAATTATCATTAATGAAGTCTGTGTGATGTATGTGTTTGAATTTGATTGTAAAAGAGACGAGATTTTTTCAGAAAATTATTTTAAAACTTAATACCTTCTAACCTTTAAAAATTCTGCAATTTCACAGATGTGTGAATTTTAACTTAAATACGGGGACTATATAAGTGAATCGTTTTATGGAAACTTTTGGGGGCAACGAAATATGATCGTTCTGTATATCTGGGCGCGGTACGTAAAACGCAATTTCTGTCGTCAGGTGCGCCCTTCGTATCTCGGAATATTTACTTTTCTGGCGATATGAATAGTTATTATGATAAATAGCAATATACCCGACATTTCGAGGCTCGCGTGTAACTCCTGCCGAGGCGGTATCAAGGTTTGCATTCATTTTTCAAGAATACCAGCCCGAGAGAGCGAAAAAAAATTTTTCCTTCGGCTGCGATTTGAATTTATGATAACCGAGGTGCGACGGAAAATAAAACGTTTCTTGTAATAGCAATATGAATATTCATACGTATAGCGATAGTTTTAATATCCCCGGACAATTATCCTAGGTGCTGATATCTCTGACAATGATATAAATGTAAAGTGAAACGAGCACGGACGAAAATTATTCCGCTTTTAAGTCTGTCGACTTTCACAGGTTTTTTCTCGGAAATCTATCTATCGTGCAAATGTACAAAAATTTGAATTATAACTTTATTACATTTCACAATTTTCAACGCATTAAATCCCAAATCATGTAAGCCAAATAAATGCGCGATTGAAATGCAGTAACGGCATGCTTTGCATGAAGTTATGTGGGTTACAATTTTCAGTAATTATTTAGTATGGAACGCAATGCGACAGTATGGTCTTGTTGAATAATATACAAGGTACAGCGCACTCTCTCGAACATAATTTTAATATCAATAAAAATTTTTCTTACTGTGTTAATTTTAAATTTGCAAAAAATCTCTGTTAAACATTAATAAGTTACTAGACTGCTGTATGAATAAATTAAATAAATGAAGAAGCGCCAAATATGATTGAGGCTACATCTTGGTGCCTAATAATATTTCTAATAATATTTCTAAATTCTTTTTTCAAACTATCTATTATTGACTGTTTATTGATTTTATATTAACAGTATTATTAACTGTTTATTATTTGAATCAAAATGCCGTAAATTGTAGAATGTAAAAAGTTTTTTATAATATATTACATTTTGTATATGTGTTTATAAAAGAATGGTCTATAATCGAGCTAATTTAAAAACAATGTATCATAAATTTATTAAACGAAGAACATTGAGTAATAATTGTATCAATTTTATATGTTATTACTTAATGTTCTTCGTTTAATAAATTTATGATATATTGTTTTTAACCTCAATTGGCTCGATTATAGACCGTCCTTTTATAAATTTGCTTTGCATAATACGAGCGTTTTGAATTTTTTGTATGTTATTCTTCAAAGAATTCGGGAAAAACTGTTTCATATATGATTATATAACATTATATAAAATTATGTAATATAATTATATATACAGTATCAATTCATATATATAACATTTTTTCTCGGGAATCCTTTAATTGATTAAAATTAAACAATTATCTTCATTACCTAAAATTGGTAACTCAGGCATGGAAAATTAAAACTTCTAGGTTTTAAAAATTATTCATCAATTTATCAATATCAAGGGAAAAAACTATAAGAAGAAATAGACAAAAGGACCAAATATTTACAATAATCGATACGGTATGTTTGCAAAGATTTTTTTCCAATTCGTCGTGCTAAACAGGATTATAAAATTTAAATTCTCAAAAAGAAGATATTTTTTCAAAGATTTAAAGAAATTTTTCGTAAGACAAAGAATTCAATAAGTGAAAAAACTGTGATGGTTGTTTCGCTTTATAATGAAAATTTATTAAAATAGTGGCTGTAGTGGCTGTTTCACTTTGATGTTGGTGAAAATTTGTTCTCAGCTTTGTTCGATGGATATGACAAATCTATTGTATCGACCTAACACGATTTGCAAGAAGAATTTATCAATTACACCCTATGATAGCACATGCAAAACGATAGTTACATTGTTTTACATTATTGCGCAGGTAGCAACCCCGATACTCGAGGGTAATACGAGTGAATTCGGTTTGAACTCGAGCCGGGAGGCGTTCCTTTATTGAACCGTGCGATGCTAAAGCCCGAATGCCAAAGAGTAGCGGGATCGGAAGGAACGTACGAACCCTCCTTGGTCTCTCTCTCTCTCTCTCTCTCTCTCTGTCTCTCTTTCTCTTTATCTCTCTCATTTCCTCTCTTTCTCTTTCTCTGTAGTATCCTGGTGCCGGGTAACAGGGACGCATTCCAGGGAGGTACGCAGCTGCTTTCAGCTACGCTTCGCGTTCTGAAGCTGCGTTTTAGCCACGTTTCCTGTATAACCAGTGGCGGATTATCACTGAGACAGTTGTTTCTTTAAGTATCGAGGTTTTCGACAGTTTCTCTTGAAGATGTAATAATTATTATTGAATTATTAGCTGCCATCTCGATATCGCATTTAATTATTCATTTATTATTAATTATTATTAATCTATGATTATATTTCAATTTATGATTTATTTTAATTATTTGACTAAAACTTTGTTTTGGATATATATATATATTATCATTTTAATTTCTTATTAAACTCTTAATGGGGGTTACACCACGTGTATAGTCGAAAATAATATATAACGTTCATTTGAATCTATCTCAAGAGTTAACTGATCCTGTTGGCATGCATCTTAG
The DNA here is from genome assembly GCF_000143395.1 of Atta cephalotes. Lineage (NCBI taxonomy): Eukaryota > Metazoa > Arthropoda > Insecta > Hymenoptera > Formicidae > Atta > Atta cephalotes. The sequence goes on along the minus strand of NW_012130116.1, from coordinate 290,318 downwards.
GTAGGAGATCTCGAAAGCTCAGCTTGCGCTCGGGGCGTTTGGATGTTCTCCGCCACTGCATATACCGCTCTCGTTTCGCTCTCGTATGGGCGCCGCGCCGTGCCGCATTCCTAACAAAGTAGTCATCACGCATTCCTGGGACGCAATCGTGAACTTCCACCCTCGTTAGCAAAAGATGGATTCGTGCGCGCTAGACTAAAGAGGACACGTTATTAGAATTCATCCTGCAACCGTCAGCGCGGGGAGGCAAGATGACGTCAAGTTTTGGATTCCACTGAGCCTCCCCCCGAAAAGCGACGATAGCGATTCGATAGCGACCTCTTTCTTTTCTTCTTTGTCGCGACGCGAGGGACATGTGTTATTGTGCATCGCGTAATGATATCATATTCGAATCTTCTGAGAGAGTTGATAGAGCTGTAAGATGAAGTCGTAATCGCTGTGTAGGAAAGAAATAAGTGTGAGCATGGTTTTCATAATTATTCATGTTCTGATGTACACTGTCAATATTAAAAATCTGTAGTATACGTAATGTGCATTTTCGGCATCGGTGATATAGTGTATCGAGATACTGTCAATGAGAATCTATTAAGAATGTCGGGATTAAGTAATTAGCGTAACGGTAGATATTTTTAAAGGATATTTTATTCAGATATTTTTGCAAGAAGTATAGATTGAAATATTCTGTCCAGATATCTATCTCTATATAATATCTTTCTCTATTTTTCTTTGTAAACTCACTCCAGGTATTATTGTTTTTTTTAAATAGCCGTCTATGCTGAACCGTCTATGCTGACCTTTTAAAAGATCATTCCTCTTTTAAAATTGTTTAGACACATACATCACACCCACGCAAATGACAAAAGACATGTCTAGAAATATGTCTCTGTTGTCTATAGTATATATCCTGCATTTTCAGAACATGTGCAAAACAAAACGTTCAAGGCTTTGACATCATATAGCATCGTACGACATTGCGTAGGCCACCCTTTCTCTGCGTGACCGAAGGGAAGTTGGATGGCCTGCACAGACAGGGATTTTCTCCACAGGATATATAATGCTCGAACCGTATCGACATAATTACACGGTTGGCGTTAGTGTCACATCCTAAACAATATGCCGAAGAAGGGTGGGGTTTCGGATTGCATACACCTGCAAAGAACCCCATATTTCATCTGATGCTGCAGCGACTTTTGTGCTTTCACGTGCCGTGAAATGGTAAGGGTCATTGAGCATCCCTAATTTTTCATTGTCCCGAGAAATAAGACCGAAATCGATAACTGGATCCTAGATCGAGATTCGGATTACATCTGGAATCGCGCGGCTTTAACTCTTAACGCCCGAAGTGTGATAAAAGCTATTGTTCACAGATTAAATTACACAGATTTTTCGAGAGTACGCCGAACTTTGTAAATCACTCGTTTTTTTTTTTTCACTAAAATAGAGAACCGCAAATTAAATCAAGAAGATTATTGAAACGGCACTGCCGTGTTGTTTCTTAACTATATAAATGATACAAAACCTCACCCTATTAAATTATTTTAATATAATTTTGTAACTTTAATTTTATGCGTATTGTCTAAATAAACTAAAAGAAAGTTACTGAAAATTAAATAAATTATTGAAAATAGAAACGAAGAAACTATCAAGAATAAAATTACATATATAGAAAAGCTTGTATATAATAAAGAAAAAAAATTATTTCTTTTAATATATTTATATAAAAGTCGAGATCTTCAAACTGAATCATTCTAAAACACTAAAAAACTTCAATTATTTATCATAATATAGATAATAAAATAAAGGTAAATAAAGTATATAGATAATATACGTAGATAAAGTATATAATAGAATATAGGTAAATAAATAAAATAAAATATAAATAAAATATAAATAAAATAAAATATAAAATATAGGAAAATAAAATATGAGTAAATAAAGAATTTGAATTTCCTTTAATAAAAATTAAAGTTTTTTAAATTTGATTTAATTTACTACTTTACGATTTTTTTCATCTATCAAGTTTAAGGGATCTAAGTAAAGGATCCATCGATCCTACGCGACGTATGGTGACTGTCGCGTACGATTAAGCGAGTCTGAATACTAACTGGGCATCTCTCGGACAGAAAGGGACGGGGGTTCCCTCGACCTGCACGTGTTTCCCTCGAATATTTTGCATCACCATTACCGCCAACTTGATGCCCCTTTGTATCGTGCACCGGAGGGGCAATGCCGTAGTTTCGTTCCCAACTAGGCGTATCATTGGGGGATTCGTACCGCGCGCAGCACAGGAACAGAGACAAAGAGATCTATATAGGCTTTTATTTGGCAAACATCGCCGATAGACGGCCCGTACAAAGGACGGCATTGTCGCATATTTACGCGAACTGACAAACGGCCAAATACTCAGTGCGCACCGACTTTCAGCGAAAAAATATGTCCGCAGGCAGTCTTGCTCGAAAATGACATCGGTTATTAGCTGAATCTGCGGGGGTAAAAGCTATATGCGTCGAAAAAAGAGTAGAGGCTGATCGACGACGAGCGCTACTCAAGCTTACACAAATAGATTTATGTCAATATAGCGATTTGATATCTTCTTTTTGATTTTACGTTTTGTCTGTATCATATTTTTCGATAGATTTTTCATATTAAATTGAACAGTCATTAATGAAATAGTTTAAACAGACATCTATATTTATCTAAAATAAATATTATATAAAATTATATTATATAAAATTATATTACTATCGATGTTCACTAATGGAAACTTTGTATTGCTCAAATTATCTAGTAGTTGAGTTAGCTAAGATTATTAATTTTGTAATTATTTTTCACTTCTTTGATATTTTTCTTATGGCAAATTCGATTGGAAGCACTAATGAGTATTAGTGCATATTAAAGTCGTTGTACACTGATTTAATTTGATTATAAAAATGAAATGCAAATATTTCGAATTATGAAATACATATTTTATCTAATAGTACAATAAAGTGTATTGAATATTTCAAGATTTAATCGATTTCTATGTTATATATTATAAACATATCTTTATATTATTTTGTTACGACGGCTTTAATGTGCACCAGTGCGCACTGAGTGCGTCCAATCAAATTCGCTAATAGTACAATAAAGTGTATTGAATATTTCAAGATTTAATCGATTTCTATGTTATATATTATAAACATATCTTTATATTATTTTGTTACGACGGCTTTAATGTGCACCAGTGCGCACTGAGTGCGTCCAATCAAATTCGCTATTAGACTAAGTAAACAATTATATAAGATAACCTTTATTCTTCTTTATTAATTTTTTGGAATCAAGTGTGGCTTGTTTTTAAATAAAATAAATTAGTTAAGTACACACATCTTTTTTTATATTAAATAAAGTGTCTTTCAAAATTAATATGAATACATAAGAAATGAGAGCTTTATAGTCAAGCTGGATCTTTAGAGCTTATTGTTAAATAATTTGATATGAATTTATGTCCAATCCTGCAAATTGCGCGCCAAGTTTAATTTTGAAACGCAATTCTAACAGAACTATTATATTTTTCGCAATAAAATTATTTACAGATTTTAAAATGCCATGTTTATTAATAGATATCAGATTATGAATATTTTTCTAAAATGCCTATGAACATTAATATTACTACTTGTCAATTTAGTTTGTAATATTATTACTCTAATTTTATAGGATCGGATTTCAAGACTGAAAATTATATTCAACACGCAGTTTATAAGATTATGTATATAAATTCTTAAATTATTTAAGTACTAAAAAATCCAGCTTGATCATTTAAAACTCTCATTCCGTACATCTTTTTTGCATAGAAAATTATGTACCGTATTGTTAATCTTCTGCAGTAATATAATATTATTTCTATAATATTAAAAGTCAGTAATACATTTTCAATAGTACATACATCAGTTTGATTTTTTATTTTTGACATATATTTTTTATTGTGAGAGATAAATCTGCTACTTGCTCTTAATCGACACTTACAATGACAAAGACGAGATACATATATAGGAGGGTAGAGGAAGCTATTACATTCTATAAATTTCTTAAATTGATCTAAATTTTTCTTTTGCTGATTGTTTTGATGATTATAAAAAACAGAGATGCGACGCCCAAAATTGATGTCTGGCGAGTTCGTCGAGATACGTCTCTGAATCCGGCAATGGTCGGCCGGATATTGATCTTCGCTCGTACGTCGCCACCGGTTGAGGACCACTGGTGTCATTTCACCCCACTGCTGCACCAGTTCGCTCTAGCAAGGGCGGTTCCGAGCAACGCCAATCGCGCTTCCACCGTTGGCTTCCACGGGGGTTGAACCCGCCCTCTTCACTTTCGCGTCGATGCCTCGTCTATCTCCAATGACGAAGACGAGACGCACACCTGCACACTCACACAAACAGGACGGTAGAGAAAGCAGTGTGGGGGGATGGGATTTGGGGGATGGGAAGAAAGGATGGAGAGGGGGATGATTTTCGCTGTCGGCAAAGTCAGTGAGTTTCGTCAAAAAAGCGACGGAACTCGCACTGATGACACGTACGAAACCGTCAGAGTGCGTTCGGTGCTGATAGTGGACGAGTGGATGTGGACGGAGTACAAGTGCGGAAACATCGAGAACGGTTATCATCTTCGTGTACAGAATGCGATGCGGTCGTGGTATCTCGCGCCTCGAGGTCGTCCGAGAAGATCGTCGCGTTAAACTCGCACATCATAGCCCCAGCAGTTCGTCATGAGACTTGGATGACGTACGGCATTGCCCGTATCGAAAAACTGGTGAGGGCTAAACGCGACGATTCTCCTGCCGTCGCTTTCTGCCGCTGTGTGATCGGAGGAACAAGTATTCTAATCGAATCAAGATCGATATAAAGGGCTAATTTAGACTAGGCCTGAACTGATTTACTGAAGTGTTGAATAGAGAGTTTGTTGTATTTCTATATATATTTAGTAGTTCGTAAAACGACGCGATATTCTGATTTTTAATGATAAAGTGGAAGAAGCTGAACAGTTTGAAGCTGAACAGTTTGAAGGATCAATTAGTCGCCAAAACGAGAAACAAATGAAGTGTGATCTATCGTCGAAAAACTTGAATCAAAAGTTTTATCAGGACTTAAGAGACAACTGAAGATTTTCGAAATAATCAGAAGTCAAGAATAAAAACAGGCAAGAGAAAAAGGAGAGGAAGAGTTTTCTTAAAAAAATAAACTTTTCTTTCTGGGATCTAACCCATCTCTCTATTTGGTCTAAAGATTTTTTATTCGGACATTGTGTGGCCTTCAAGTGTTTAGAATTCCAGCGGAAGCTTGCTGCAAAAACTTTAAGATTCCTTACAGCTCAAAAACTTTCTATCTTCAAGGTTCCAGTGAGAAGACACCATGTTGGAATTTTATCCTCCAGCACCTGGTTCTTTCAATCGTCAAAGCGAACCGGGCCAATCCTTGCCGACGGTTCCGCCTATTCCCTTTCGGTCTTCAACTGATAATAATAATGCAGGTAAGAAATTAATAAAATATATAAAAAGTTTGTACTTTCATTCCGCGATATAAATTTTTAAATTCCAAGCACAAAGATGTTTTAAGAATTCTTTAAAAATTTCTAAATAAGTCCAAGCAAAATAATAAATCACGATAACGTCAAAATGACATCAAAATGAATCGGAAATGATTAAAAAATGATTTTTAGTGATCATTTTGACATTATTTTGATATCATAATAACTTGTTGTTCTGCTTGGAAGTTTATACAATATATATGCGACTTCGCAATAGTGGAGACTATTATTTTAAGAAAATTTAAAAGATATGATCGTTCGATCTAAGATTTTTTGGTCCTTCAAAAAAGTAAGGGCGATATTCTTATATCGCCGTCTATAATACGCGGAGTAAGAAGTTAGAGTAAGAAATTGACCAACCATCATCAGATTCAAATGTGAGAAAAATAATCAACTGTGATTGATTAATTTCTTACTCTTACTTCTTACTCTTTGTATTGTGTAAATGACGCATTATATCATCTTATGTTTGGTCGTGGATAGTCTTAATGCGTTTTCTATAATAAGCCGTTAAACCTAACTTTTAAATCTTAAATCATAAGAAATTATCCAGTTAAGCGAAATTGTCGATTATTTTTCTCGCATTCGATTGTGTGACTGAACAATTTCTTAGTCCCGAAATATAATAGATGTATTTAAAACCTGTTTCTTGTATTTTACCTTTTGCTTTTTTCTTCTTTGTAACCGTTTCGACAATTGTATTTTTTGCTACGTATTTCTTATTTCTTTCGAAATTCTTTATTTCATTCATTAACTTTTATTTGGAGCGATAAAACAAAAAATCGGATAAGAAAAGACAAGATGTAAAAAATAGCAAAAAGTAAAAAACAAGAAACAAAAAGCATATTGTAGAATAAGCTTAAACGTAATCAGTACAGAACATAAAATTTCTATAACGTTGTAAAAACGTTTAAATGTTCAGAGAAAGTAATGGAAAAAAGAAAACGTTTCATGAATTATCTTACAATATTATTTTTAAACATAATCTAAAGCATAATTTATATAACCTGCTTGTAGAAATATGATAGCTATTTTTATTATGCCATAGCATAATATTTTTATTATGCCATAGCATAATATTTAATTGTTTTCTGTTGCAGTATTCGCTTCAGAACCTAAGTCTGTGTGTACGTTACTATTATTAATACTCTGTTTCTTCTGAATTGTATTTACAGACCGTTATGAAATAATATTACCTTCACATGCACAATATTTCCGATAAATTAAGAAGTTAGGTATATTATTTATGAGTAGGCAATGTTTGTTTATTTACAAACATTTGTTGCAGAGAATAAAAGTAACTCGTTATTTGTAACGAATTACAAGTTATTTTTTGCTAACTTTACTGGTAATTGTATTACTTCTTTTTGGTAATTATAATGGTAATGAATTTTACAATTACTTTTATCGTTACTTTGCACATGATTGGATACGATTCTATTGGACACTTGCTACTCATAGCGACTTATATACTTGAAACTAAAAAGTTCTTAGGTAATTCTTACTCGTCCGCTGTGATTGGTGATCAATTTTAAAAAAGTAAACAGAAAGATAACGAAAAGTTATTTTCCGAGTAACGGTAACTCTTTTAAAAGTTACTTTTAAAAATCGGTAACTAATAACAATAACTTGTTATTTTTTCCTATTTCGGCAACAAGTAACTATAACTTATTACTTTTAAAAGGTAACTTTCTATTTCCTGTATTTGTGACATATAACACATCAAAAAATAAAAGCGAGCATTATTTTATTCCTACACAGAAAGAATTTTCTTTTAAAATTTACTATAAATTAAGTAATTGTGGGATAATATGGTATTTCAAAAAATTTTACTATGCATTTTAATAAAATTTAATCACGTATATTGTATCTTATATTTTATTGGATAATTAAATTTTACTAAAATGGTTGGTAAAATTTTTTTTAAATCTGTTCCACGACTATTTAATTTCCAGGATAAGAGAAAATTCTCTCGAATCGTGTCTATATATATATATATATATATATATATATA
>NW_012130116.1:278306-281846 GCF_000143395.1 Atta cephalotes | reverse complement strand
TATATATATATATATATATATATATATATAAGTTACTAAACATTCTTACGTAGTTCACGAAAAGACATTATTGTATCTCATATAGGAATCATCTGAGGATTTTAATTGAGATATTTAGATGTTATATGGAAGTTTTACAATGTGTTCTAACGTTGTTTCAACGTTTTCATTATTCATATATAACGTTGTTTAGATTTTATGTTCTATATGGGAAAATATTGACCAATCACAGTCAAATATGAGAAGAATAATCGACTATGATTGGTTAATTATGGCTTAATACATCTATTGTATTCGGGGACTTATGGTTTAAGGCTTAAAGTTTAAATAATGATTTATTTAAGTAACAATTTAAAATATGTGTAAAACGACGCAAGCATATACAATCTAAATTGACCAATCACAGTCGAATGTGAAGAGAATAATCGATGATAGGTAAATTTCTTATTGCTTAAAGTTTAAGTTTAAGATTTACGCTTTAAAATCTCATTGTAAACGCTGCTTAATTGAAATTTCTTCCAATCATTGAAATGATCGTACAGCATATCGAGAAAATAGAATAAAATAGCATATTTGAGAAAAATAGGAGATCTGATTATGAATATCAGTCTAAAATTCTTATGAACAGTATTACAAATAATAGTATTACAAATATTATATGATATAATTGCTAAAAATAAAGATTAATCTCACAATACATAATTTATTTCATAAGTAGTGTTTATATACTCATATTGACGAAAATATATCGCAAATAAAAATTAATGATATTACCAAGATGAAATTTGATCCAATAGAAAATTATAAAATAAAAATGTCAACTTAAAAAATTATAATAATACTATAATCGCTGTAGATATATTTTGAAATTGAAGAATCATGAATTTTATTATCTTGAAAAAAGAGAGACATATGTGTATTCTATATTCAAACTGAAAATGTTTATTTGTTATTTATATCTCTTTATATTACTTAATCCTTTTTTAAAAAATCATAAAATATATTAATTACATATGTATCGTAATGAATGCGAATTTTTAAAACTTTTTCTAAAAAGTATAATATTGCTTTAGCACTAAATTCTCAAAAAATTTAGATCACATCGACTATTAATTACTTGTTTAATAAAATAAAAAAGATGATAGATATCAATTTGAAATAGAACTATTAAATATGTTATATCTACGCTATTTTACGCTTCTTACAAGCGAAAAAAAAAGATTAAATTTACATTGAGAGATATACATGATTGTGTTTCGTACAAAGTTACGCGCAACGGAACAGCAAGGCGGACTATACATCTATCCACACTACTGCGTTTCTTTTTCTATCTGCTTTCAATACTCATAAAAATGATATTCAACCGATTTCGATTCCAATATATACTTTTGCTGTTTATAAACAGCAAAATTATTGCAAATATCGCTATAATACGTCAATCATTTGTTCCCGCAGAGCCATCCGTTTCCGTGAAAACGGAGTCTGGCCTCCTTGAGACGATCTGCGCTGGCTGCGGTCGCACCATCGCCGACAAGTACGTGATGCGAGTCGCCGAGAGGAATTATCACGAGGAGTGTCTCTCGTGCACGGCATGTGGCGCGATGCTGTCGCACTCGTGTTTCATACGTGATCTCAAGCTCTACTGCCGTTCCGATTACGAGAGGATCTTCGGAGTGAAGTGCGCGCGATGCATGGAGAAGATCAGCTGCTCGGATCTGGTGATGCGGCCGGTATCCGGCTTGATCTTCCACGTGGAATGTTTCGCGTGTTGCATGTGCGGACAGCCGTTGCCACGGGGCGCACACTACATTCTTAGACAGGGCCAGCCGATCTGCAGACGAGACTTCGAACACGAACTGTTTCTAAATAGTCCACAAGGTGAGTATCGCCTGTTTTATTGTATTTTATAGACGTGCGTGTATGCATAATTGCGCCCCATCTGGGTTAAGTTTCGAGTTTTCGCTCGATTCAACCGTTTTGAAATAGCCTTAGACTTAATTCCGGTTATTGTTCTCCTCAGACGTACATGAATAGATTGTGTGTGTGGGTTTTTATTATATATATTTCATAAACATTTATATAAGTGAGAAAAAAGGGATTGATTTAAAGTAGAAAATACTGGGACAATTTTAATTTTAAGTAATAGGAAAGTAATTTGAAGTGATCTCTTTGTTGTTAAAAGCATAAATTATAAATAGTTTTTTGATATAAATTTGATTTGTACTTTAATAAGATATATACAAATAGCAGCGTAAATAAGGAATATTCAATATTATAGCCTATACTATAATAGAAATTGTACCCTCATTGAAGGGAGATAGTAGTTTACATTAAAAATAGTTGTTTATCGAGAATTTAAAAAAAAAAAAATAAATCAAATAAAATAGTGTATTAAATATAATACATTATTATCTATATTAAAAAAATTTTTTATACAAATTTATTATGAATAATGGTTGCAACAGCTAATCGGGGCGAACCTCGCTCATCAAAACGTATGGTGGTCATTGTATAAGCATTTCATAAGATATTCTGAAAGCAAAAGTGTTTTGCGAATCTTAAAGAGCAAATTTAAATCTTGTCTTCCTATAGAGCTGTTTTTATTTTATGTATTTTTTTTTATTGGCAGAAGTAAGAAAGATTTTTGCTTGAGACTATGTTTGTCAATAAAAAACTAGATGTTTTTAAAAAACATTCTACATGGAAAATAAGATTAAATAATGAAAAAAAAGTTATGAAATTTTAATCAGATCAATCAAACAATTTAATATCATGAATATTGATTTTGAAAATACTGTTTTGAAAAAAAACATGTTTAAATTTTTTACTATGAATATCTTAAACAATTAGTACTTACTATTTCTGGTATATCATATCATAGCATCGTTTTTCTTTTCAAAAAGAAATGAAGAATGATTTTTATTTTAAAACATATTTTCTAGCAATATTAAACTAGGAATCTCATAGGATATTTCTAGAGTTTAACGGAAGTCATATTAATGTATTACAACGAAGTCTCGCAACATATAAAATTCTATAGTTTTGTTAATTTTTACTGGATTTGATTTACATATATAAACTTATTTAACAAAAAAAACGAAAAATTGATTTTTTTTCTAATTTTCAACCTATTATCTTCTTTTAAAAAACTCAATATATGTATTGACGATGTATGCACGACGTAATAATTATTTTTCTCGTACAACAAAGTCACTGTTCTTACGTGAAATATGTTATCGTGAATGAATACTGGCATGAATGAAAGTGTGTAATGTGCGTATCATGTTGCATGAAATGACTTTCCATAACATTTATTTCTATATGAAATCACAATCTCTATTTTCATCCTCTCGTTGAATAGAAGCATTAACCGACATTACAATTGAGTGAAAGGCTTATTGTTATAGTTAAATAATAATATCTCGGCATAATTTACTCGTGCAGAATAAACTGAAAGGATGAGATCTAACGTTTCTTACACACACACACACACACACACACATATATATATATATATATATATATATATATATGTATATA
>NW_012130116.1:248554-277861 GCF_000143395.1 Atta cephalotes | reverse complement strand
GANNANAANANATAAAGANATGTGTGCACACTCTNTTATTCTTCTCTCTCTCTCTCTCTCTCTCTCTCTCTCTCTCTCTCTCTCTCTCTATAACGCATATGAAACATGAATTCAAGAAATCGCACATTAACAGGGAAACATTGAAAAAGATTTCGATAAAAATTTAAAAATAAATCTAAAAATTTTCACGAGGCAATGAAGCATTGGAAATAAATTTTTTAAAATTATATCAGTATCGTGCAAATATTTCTGCCGCGTCGGTTTTAATTGTTCATCGCGCTTTTATTAACAATGAATGATCCGCGATTTACCAGCGATCTCGCTCAATGATTTGATCGACAATTCCACTGTTCGCCCCGTATTCCCACGGAGCGAAACAATTTTTAACAATGGAATTCCCAGAGTTCTTGAAATATTCGTGCGGAAAATGGAATCCGCCGCGCGCGTATAGCCGGTGCGTTTGTTCGCGGCCGACATGTTGCCGCGCCACGGTACATATGTTGCACGGTAGGCGTGGCCTGTGCTTTGTCGGATCACTGTCTGATCGAAACCATCCGTATCTACTGCTCGACTTCGACCACTGCTTCTTGCGTCTCACGATCAATCCATCGCACGGAGGTCACGAAATCACGAAATTCGAAACGCAAACACTATTTCCATGATAATAATTTATTCGCTCTTATATTATTCTCCATCCTCTTTTGTCGTTTAATGTTTTCGTGCAATAAGTTTCGTGTCATAATTTAATAATAGACAGCTATTCTTTTTAGCTGAACTTCTTACGCAATTCTCTGTTTTCTCTCCAACGTGGAAGGAAAAAGATGAATTGTGCAAGAAATTCTACTAAAAGGAACAAGCGTTTCATTAATTTTTGTAAAAACAGATGTTTTGTCAAAATAAATTTTAAAAAATATTTATATATAATATATGATAAAAAATAATAGAATATGTGTATGAATATGTTTCGGCGACATTAAAAATTATAAATAAATAAGAAATTAATGTCTCCTAAAAAAAAAAAAAAATAAATAAAGATAACTAGGCGAATAACGCTCGCCCGCTTCCTATTAATTCAATTTCCTTATTTGTTATTAAAAATTATAAAAAGAAACGTATTATTTTGTTCACATTATTTAATTATGTTGATATTTTTTATTTATTTATTTGTTTGTTGCTGTGTGCGTGAATGTGTGGAGTGTTGGTATTGAAAAGTAGACACTTGAAATAGTTGAAATAAATAAAAGATTGACACGAAATAAGAGGAGAGCGATGCTGTACATGTAAAATATTTATAAATATTTATAAATATAAATGGATAAATATAAATGGTATTGCCAGATGATGACTTATTGGACGAGAATCGACCACGGGATGGCCGTCGGGGTCCGAAACGGCCGCGGACGATTCTTACGTCGGCACAGCGACGTCAATTCAAGGCGTCTTTTGAGGTGTCTCCGAAGCCTTGCAGGAAAGTTCGCGAAGCACTCGCTAAGGACACTGGCCTTAGCGTGCGCGTGGTTCAAGTGTGGTTCCAAAATCAGCGCGCAAAGATGAAGAAACTTCAGCGGAAGGCCAAAACGGAGCCCGGATCCGATAAAGAGCCAAAGGAGGAGCGAAGGACGGAAAGTCCACACAGCGATCACAGTAAGTGGCCTTTTTCATCTTATTAACTCAGAACTCTATCGAGAATTCAAGTGCTATTTTTTAAATCTATGCATGACTATTCCTGAATTCCTGATCCTGAAATACTTTTTTGAATTTGAACGTGAAATTTCGAAAACGTTATTGTTTCTATACATTACTTTCATTTTCTGATTAATAAATTTTAATGCGATTTTCATCATATTTTATCACATTCGAGTTATTTATTTTTTAAAAAGTCAAGTATAGTCTCGAGAATCGAGGAAAAACACGCGAATTTGCGAAGACTGGTTAATGGGGCTTTTTTTGTAAACGAATGAGTTCAATGTCAATTGTCTAATCTCGTTCGCAGGTCATTACTTGAACGCCCTGAACATGCGCGATGGGGAATCTTCTAGCTTCCCCTCAGCCACCCAACCGCTCAACCCCAATAACCCGTACTCGCCCGACGGTAAGTCTTTACTCACCGTAGAAACTCATTTGCGCATCGGTGTCACAGACGGTATATGCGTAACGCGTTTGTGTCTCGACAGTTGTTTACAAAGTATCCTAGAACGTGTGTGATATTTTTGAGAGCAGACATTCTGCGGTTGATTCATAATAGACTCTTACTTTACTAATTTTTTATGAAAACGTAAAAATTTATTAATTATAATTGGTGCAATATTTTAATATTTATTATTAAAAATGCTCTTTTAAATTCCTAAATTATCTTATTATAATAATTAACGTAAAAATAAATTTAAAAATATAAATTAGTCGCTCAAATTTTTATTAACAAAAAATTAATTGCGGATTGTAATTGACATATATTTTCTTTATTACTTCTCGTATTTTTGGTGATTAATTACAATATAATGACAATGACAATAGTCAAAAGGTGAATGAATAAAATTGATCATTAAAAATATGAAATGAAACCAGTGGAAATATATGTCAATTGCATTCCGCTAATTTTTTTCTGATAAAAATTATTTTACGTTTTTTTGTTTATTTTTACATTTATAAAAAATTTAGGAGCATAAATTGAATATATTAAAAATGCTGTAATAATTATACCTCGGTAATGTTTCTATAAAAAGTTTCTATTAGGCAACATTTTTTTACTTCAATTTTTTTTTAATCAAAGATAGACGCTCGGATATATTTTTTAGAACATCCAACAATGTCATGCACCCACACTCAAAATTCGAACCGAATATTTTTAGTTTCTATATAGAGAACGACAATTCCTTTTTATATCTCGAGTCTGCAATTTTTAATAGTTTTTTCGATACAATCAAATCTGTTATTTAATATCCAGTTATTGGATATAAAGGAATTTATTCTATTTTTCTCATCCAGCAAAAGATATATAGTTTATTGTGTTAGATAATATTTTTCTAGTTTGTCTTAAAGTATGTCGAAAATAATTTTATTTCGTATTGTATGAGACATTTATCGTAAAAATTAATAATTTGAACCATTAACACTTTAAAATAGGAAATTTATTTTGATAGTTAGGCTATTTTTCATAAATTAGACTTTTTATAAGTTGATAACTGATGAAACTATTAACGCTTTAAAATTGGAAATCGAATTTTGAAAGAAATCCAAATTTGAAATTTAGATAATTTTTAAGGTAAGCACCCTATATATAGAAATTATTTTTTTAGAAAACAATGACAAAGAAAAATATAAAGAAATAATTAATACGTCATGTAAATAAATTCAGTGTCAAAGTATAGATAGAAATCGAGATTGATCGAAGTTTATGTAAATCTCTTTATTCTCCCGCAATACATTCTACATTGTCTGATTTTGTATTACATGCACAAAAAACTGCGGGTAAAATTTCGAAATATTTTCATTGTTGCAACTTGCATACCATTCGACATACCAGCGTACATACAATATCTCAGAATGAGATACCATTGCACCTCGTTAAAGTGCCATGATACTTTGCGAGAAATGAAGAAATGCATATCTTTTTTTTTCAGACGCGTACCCGGGCCACTCGGGAGAGAGCTTCTGTAGCAGCGATCTGTCTCTGGACGGTACGGACGGCGGCTTCGACATCGGCGAGAATGATGGCGGCGGCGCGGACGGTAGTCATCAGGGTGCTTCGCATTCCCACCATGGCTCATCATCGCACGATACCCCGTCGCTGTCGCAGAGTCTACATGCGGCCATCAACAATCCCATCGACAAACTGTTCATGATGCAAAGTAGTTACTTCAGTGGCGATCACGCGTAATCCAAGTTTCCCTCTTTCTTCCTCTCTCTATCTTCTTCCCTCTGTCACTGTCTCTCTCTGGAATTCGTCGCTTATTTCTCATCGCCTTCACCCTCTTTTGCGTCCTTTTACTCGATCTACAAAGCGACTTACTTTGTCAAGGAAGCCGACGTAATATTATTATTCAATTTTTAGCTTTAAAATGATTGCGATTAGTTTGTCGAATTTAGACTCTTTTTTTCTAGGCTAGCTGATCGCTGCTAATTTGATCTGGCCGATGTTGTTGAAAATTTTATTTTACTTTTATTTTTAAGTGATTTTTTTTCTAAATGATTTAATGTATTTCTAACTTTTGAATTTGCGATATCGATGGTTCTCCAAAAATATTTGCTTTTCTTTCTGTTTCAGATACAAAAATCTGTATTTATCCTCTGTGTGTAATAAATGCATATTCATAAAAACGTTACGAAGAAAAGTTATTAAAAGTTTTCCTTGTAATCACGTTTTTTACTCCAAAGAACTGACAAAAAACATCAAATGCATTAAAACATTGTGTTAATATAGATTTTATTCCTGAGAACATTTCACGCTTTCAACAGCTTGATTGCAGAAAAATTATTACAATAAAAAACTTTTTCCTGTGCAAAATAAATAAACGGGTTAAAAATGTAAAGTAAAAGAAGATAAAATAGAAAAATGAATATGATAGAAGAAATAATTGAAACAATACTTGTAATTTTTTAAATAATTAGCATCTGTACGTATACATATATTACCTATATATTATATATATATCTATACGTATATATCTATACATATTACCTATATTATTTATACATCAATTTTTAAGAATAAAAAATTTTAAAATTTTTAACAATTTTTAACTACCTAGATAAATTTATCAATATTTCTTCGTTATTAATATGTATAGTAGTACAATAAAATTAATAGATAATAATTATGACAACAAAGTCAATATTTATAGAAACTATATATATAAATTTTTCAAGATTTTCTTTATCGTTTATATCTAATTTTATTTATATTTAATTTATATTTATAATTTATTAATATTCATATCTTATACTTATTTCATATTTTTTAACTTATTTCTTATTTTTTATTTAATTAATAAAATTAATTTATTTTTTAATAATTCGATGAAAAATTTCCGTATGGAGAAAAGAAAGATATGTTATCATGAAAATATATTCAAGAAATTTCAGAAAATATACAAGAAAAAATATGCTATAAAACATCTATTATTATATATGTTTCTATTTTTTTTAATAATAAAATTGATACACTGAGAGAAAAAAAGTTGCTGCTTCAAAAGAATATTAGTTGCTTCGACTAAATGCAGCAGTCACAAGCAAATATTTGTTGATTCAAACAAATAATACGTTGACATGACTAACGTATATTTTACTTAAATATATAAATACTTAAACTAAATAATCACTACGAAACGCATTTAGTTAATAACTTTTTTTCTCAGTCCACGTATTAAACTTCATTCAATTGTACATATTCAAAAATTTTTTTTATTTTATATCTTATAATTTGTCTAGTATATATGTATATATATAAAATATATTATCATATAATATTATATAATATTATTATACATGTAGAACATTAAATGAAAAGATTCTACAGTAATTAAAACTACTTATACTTTAAATCTCTTAACGGTATAAACTACAATGCAAGATTTCGAAAATGTTTTATATTTTAATCATATTACAATTAGAAAAATAATAAAATAAATTTCGACCTTAAATTAGGTCATCTTCAGTATTAAAAAATTTTTACAATTTTTTCAGAATTTCAGAATTAATGCAAATAATATAATATCGCAGAATAATATAAAGAGTTTAAAATACCAAGTTATAAATTGTTGTAAGAAAATTTGTTCAAATTGATAATGTTCATAATAAGTTGTCTGTGTTAAATCTTCAAAGAGAAAAGAATAGTCGGATATCGTATATAATCTTATTAAATTGTCTATTGTTAAAATTCAGTCAACTTAATTCTATCGCTAATCCTCTTTGGTTATTCATATATAATTTCCAGATTCTAATGAATTGAATATAAAATTAATGATTCTGAGTTACAATTAAGAAAGTATAATGATTTCTTATCTATGTGCATAATTTTTATGAGTTCTATCAGGATGTGGTGAACTTGTGTTAAAGAATAAAATATCCGAAACTGTATATTGAACTCAGATCATGACTGTACAATTTATAAACAATTTTCATCGAAAAACTAAAAGAGAGGATATCCTTGGAGTTAAGTGAAGGAAGCTGTATTAAACAAAGGAAAATATGCTTTGAATAGGCATTCTGTATCATTTTGTATGTTAAAACACTTTGTTTATCTCTTTGATATACTTTCAAAAACAAAATTGGGTAAATGTTCTTCTTTACACAGCCAGCATCAAATGACTTTCGAGAGACTTTGATCTCGACTCAAGAAGATCAAAGTTACTGACTTTTTCCGTCGCGTTATTTATTAAAAAATTATTAATGAAAACGGTTTTATAAATAATAAGTAATTTTTGAACACATGATACATATTTCAGCAATATAGTATGAGTTTTGCTCCACGTAAGTTGATGTTTATATATACGTTCGTGTTAAGAATTTGAGAATAATAATATTAACACATCATTATGAAAAGAAATACATTGTTATTTGAATATATTATAACAGCCCTTTGTCTGACTTGGTAGAGCGAAGATGTTGCTCCATGATTTTCTTCATTTAATTTACAATTTTGAAGATCTTATAAACTATTTATGTACTATGGTTTGATTAAGGTTAGGTTTATATATCCATGAGTATATAATAACCTAACCCTAATGCAATCCTGTACCATCCCATCTTCTCTCTGCTTAGGAACGTACGACTTTTCACGCGATTTTCCACAGCGATTTTGATTGTTATATTTTTTATTATTTTCCAGTTATTAGCTCAATAAGACAATGATATGCTCGGTAGTCGTGATAGTGGAAGCGAAAGTTGATCGGAGAAAATATAATCGAGAACAGATAATTAGTGAGCAATGGGTTTTTGGTGCTATCGAAGGTAGCAGTAAATCTTTTTTTATTGTTCCTGTAGAAAATCGTACTGCACAAACGTTAATGAGAATAATTCAGAAATATATTGCACCAGGCAATATATAATTTACAGATTCGTGGAAAGGATATACTTTTAAAAAGAACTTGATTATGTGCATCAGACCGTTAACTCTCTATTAATTTTGTTGACCCTAAATCTGGTGTATATACACAAAATATTGAGCGATTATGATGTGATATTCGTTTTACTTTACCACGATTTGATGTACGAGAAGGATATTACGAACATTATTTAGTAGAATTTATTAAAAAACGATATGATTTTAATAGAATACCGCAATTTTTTAAATTAATGGTTTCTTTATATCCATTAAATGTATTGTCAAGTAATGAATAAAATATTATACATTTTTGGAATGTGTATGTTGTGTTGAAAAGTGTCCTATTCATAAAAACATTTTCATTAATAATTTTTTAATGAATAACGAGCGACGGAAAAAATCAATGATTTTGACCTTCTTGGAGATCAAGGCCAAAATGAAGATCACTTAGAAGTCATTTGGAATTGGCTAAAAGGGAACATTTATCCAAAATTGTTTTAATCTAAACTTCTTACCTTTTTATTTACGACAAAAAAATCTTTTTATGAAAAAAGATGGGATGCAATTCTTCTCTCTTAAAATAAGAGTTAAAAAATTATTTGATAATTTAATAAAGATTTTGGAAAATAATTCTGAATAATCTCTTATTTCAGATTTTCTTAAGTCTAGAACAAAATAAATTTAAATTTGAGCAAAAAAGACTCAGATTGCAGATAAGAGAGAGTAAAAATATAATTGCAGACGGACGCTTAAGATGTTATATATTTAATTAATTGTTAAATATGTTATATGTATAATTGACAACACATTAATGATTCAGGGATTAAGAATAGACAGGAAGTATTTTCCTTTTTTTTCACGTATAAAACGGTATATTTATTTATGTTTAATGTAATTTACATTTGTTCCTTTTTCGTGAGATCATTACTAATCTACAATTTGCGTCGCAGCTATTAGCGCAATAGTTATTATCGCTTCTACATATTTCACTACTGATGATAGGCTTTCTCTAATTTTTACTCTGATTTCAAATTATATATTTTATGTTATGTTTTGTTACTATACTATCTTAATAACAAATCTCAATACAAGGCAACGTGTTTTTATCAATGATAACGCTCGTGATATGCATGAGAATCAATATTCAACTATTATAGTTTTGCGTGACATATTTTTATTAAAAATATCAATATAATTTTTATTTCTAACAAAATGTGTTCTTCTTGCTTAAAGCTTAAAGCTAATTTAAGATTTGCTTAGATAAGAGTATTTTATAGATACTATTCAACAATAACATATTCATAGACACTATTTAACGTCTTGTGATTTTTGAAAGTTACTTTCCGCTTGCAATCTTACTTTCTCAGTCTATGAACATTTGCGATTATAACATAGTGATATTTTTTTCAGTCTAACATTATATCGATTAACCATTGTTTTTATTCTATTCAAGGTTCTTTCCATTTCTATGTGAATGTGAGCAAAGAGAAAAAACATATTATAATGTACATTGTACAAGATAGTTTATTTAACTTGTGTACTTTAAATATTTTTGCCGTTTTAAATAATAAAGGTAAAAATTAAAGCTATAGTATTTTAAGATTTCTAGGAGCAATATTTACCCAATAATTTTGTTCTCGTAGCGTAGCCTAAAAAAAATTTTAAGTGCAATTTTCTATTCTTTTAAATGAAATAATTTCTTATTTACAAGAGAAATACGAAATAAAATAATTCAAAATTAATATTTTATAAAAATATAGAGTATAAAATATTTCATTAACCTTTTTTTTTTATCTTTGATAATCTTTTATACATTTGTATACAGAATAATTAGAAGAATCATGCTATATAAAAAAATGTAAGATTCCATTTAAAGAAACTCAAGCTACTATTTTTATGCATAAAAATATTATCAATAAATACATTACGAATGCTTTTTAAAAATATCTTAAAATTTTATAACTTCAATCTGTTTTGTTCCTAATAACAAAAATATTAAAATATACATGTTAAATGGACTACTTTGTATATACAAATAAAAATAACTGTTAGAGAATAACTATTATATAATATATTCGTATATATTTATATAATATATACGAAAAGTACAAATTTCTTTCAAAGAGAAAAGAAATTCTATTCTTCGATATTCATGAAAAAAATATTCAATTTCATATAAAATAATACATGATCATACACAATTATCTATGTATTAAGCAAAATTACGTAATAGAGATAAACCTTGACATAAAATTCTATCCATCGTAACGGAACACTTGAATTGTATAAAAAAGAACACGATATTTATATAATTATTCTAATTTTCTGTTGTTTTAACAAATTTATGGATCTTTTACATAGCCTTGTACTTATAAATATTATAAATTTATAAAAGATCCGTATTATAAATGTAATTTAAAATAATTGAGATGTAGATTCGCTTTCACATGCATTAATTTTTATGCTTATTTTTTAATATATTTTTATTTACCCTGCAGTGAGCAATTATTAAAATTTCATCCGTAGAAAATGGAACGCATGTATATTATAATAATAACAACTCACTTTCAATATATATAACTTTCATGTATACTTTCATTTTTAATGTTTCAACATTGGCTTTGTTGAAATAATGTTTTTTTCTCTCTTTAGCAAAAAGATGCAATTTTTCTTTGATATCTCAATTCAATTCATCGATATTTCTTTCTTCATAAAGAAATCTGATTGTGAGCTTAGAATTGAGATTAGGAATTGTGATCAATCTTCTAAAATTAAACATATAAATTTCCATATTTAAAAGTCAGAAGATTTGAAGTTTAGAATGCGTTATTTCGATTATCACGTCACACATATACACTTTGAAGTTAAATAAAACTCTAAAATTGTTGAGTATTATAAAAATTTCATATAGAAATTAAAGTGTTTTCCTATTGGCAATATAACATTTAGACATTTCTCGCAATAATCATTATCTATGTTTATATATGTATGTTCAATCATACATTTTGACAAAAAAACAAAAAAAGCATTGGAAAACTACTCTATTTTTTCTAGATCGTTAAAAAAGTTTAAAATAAAAAAAAGCCCTTAATTTCAGGGCACTTCTTTGATGGGCAAATCACATAGTCAGAATGGCTTTCTCTAAAATGATCATCAATATGATCCAATATGATATACAAAAAAAATAAACAAAAGCTCTAATTTTACTTAAATTTTTGTTCCAGTTTAATTTTATTAAATGTCAATAAAACGGTTTAACAATTCTTTTTTTTTTCTCATTGATATAAATGTATATATATATATATAAAATTTAAATATAACGTATGCGTATTTAAAATTTTCTAATTCCTGAAGAATTTACGTCGTACAAGTATCGATTATTGCGACATATCTATCCTTACAAAAAAATTGATGAATGCCAGCTGTCTCTAAGTACTCGCATCACCGAGATAAGAAGCTTAAGGGCAATGTTTTATGAAAATGTCTAATTAAAAAATTCTTCTCGAATATCTGCTCGATATCCATATATACTAATATTTAAAAAACCCGCTTTAGATGTGATATTTTTATATGTACTAGAGTGAACCATATGTACAGTGTGTATACGATATACGTACATACGTATGCATATAGTGTACACACGGTTGAACGCATAAAAATATGCACTTCTCTAAAGTGGGTAATAAAAATCTTTAACAACGACCTGCGTGACGTCTTCTGATACATAATCGATGCTTAGGAGAGATTTCATCACAGATCGAACCACCCGATTATTTGCGATCGAGGGTTGTTGTCGCGAGATTTCGAGTGCTCTTCGAGCTATCACGTCTATTTTTTTTTTATTACCTACCTAAGATCTAAGTAAATTCATGGCGGTGAAAGAAAGACAGAGAGACAGAAAAAGAAAAAGGGACAAGCTTAAGAATTAGTTTGCTTTTCGACATGGTTGACATGTTGTTGTTTGTTCATAAGCTGTGTCTCGTATTTCTCTCTGTTTTGAGAAATATTTGCGCGCGTCTATAATATTACGTTCTTCATGCTTGAAGCAGTGACAGATTAACGCAAATAATATAGGCAAATAAGCACTTGTCTAGAGCAACAAATTTTTGAAGACATAAAGTTTTTACACAATTCAGATAAATTTTTAATCTAACGTTGCATGAATTACACCGAGCATGTTGTATCAGATATCTTATAAATATACAGTTAAAAATGTATTTTATTTATATTATTTATTAAGGGTTATGAGATATTTTTATCAACTAATTCGGGGGTATAAACCTTTTTTTTAACCATTTTCCCTTTTATCAAAATTATAAATGATTGAAGCCATCTTGGGTAGATGTTGATGCCTAGAGGCACCAGCAAAATAATTAATCTGTCACTGCTTATTAAGGATTATTGAATGTTTTTACCAGCTAATGCGGGGATATAAATCATTTTTTTATCCATTTTCCCTTTTATAAATTAACGAAGTCACGTGGGAGCTACATGTTGGTGTCCCTATAGGGACGGCAAATCTGTCTGTGGAACTGGCTTGAAGGATTTTATTATTTCCACGATGCTGACGTAGGTTCCCACCACGAGACCCAGCAGGCCGAACACGATCAGGAGGAAGTTCTTGATTAACATGATTTTGAAGGGACCGAAATCGTTTTCCGGCCACAAGACGCATATTTCGATAATAGCCGGGAAAGCGATGCCGAGGGCAGATAGACAGAGCGCGCCGAAGAGGGAGATAAATAGGCCGAGTCTTGGTATAGCGATCGCCAGGATGACTGAAAATGATAAAGACCGTAAAGATTAGATATCTGAGAACCTTTAAAAGGACCTTCAAATTTATACAATTTTGATATCTGTTTTATTTGAGTTTAAGCACTTGAACATTACTATGTAAGTACTTTTAATTACAAGCGAAACTTTTTATATTAATTCACATAATATTATTTAATGTCTCTTGAAAATTTAATTATTATTATTAATTTATTATAATTAATTTTAATTATTATTAATAATTAAAAATTTTAATAATTATTTGATTATTTGGCTAAAATAAAATTTATTATTAATATTACTTACATGTGACTAGGGTAACAAAGGTTCGGCAAGCATATTCCCATAAAATTTTGCGGTTTTGTATTCGATGATCTAAATAGGTGGTCCATAAAATTTCGACGGGTACGTAGGCTTGCAGAGCATATGTTATAAATATGGCGATCGCAAACATTATTTTAATACTTTGAGCCATACTGCAATAAATAAGATTTAAAAAAATAAAATTTGCAATATAATAGAGAAAATAATTCAATTATTTCAGATTATATCTAGATTATCTTAATTATATTTAAAGCTAATTCAAGAAATTTTCTTTATTTATTATGTTGAATTTCTTTGATGATTTTAGATCATTTCAACGTTCTTTCACATTTTTCTATATTTTTAATAGATAATTTAATAGATAATTTTAATAGATAGATAGATATTTTTAATAGATAAAATCAAAATAGTTTCATTATATGACAGTAGTTATAAGAAATTGATTTATTGTTACAATTTCTTGATTTGTCTTATTATCTGAATTGTTTGAAATTAAAAATTTCTTCTACTTACGCTTCTTCTGGCGGCAGATTAAAAGTGACACTTCCTTTGGCATCGGATCCGTACTTTATGTAGCCAAAAAGACCTATAGCAATGTATAAGATGACAATCACAGTCATCCCTATATTTAATACACCACAATAGCCTCCGAAACTTTGTGGTGTTTTCATGTTGTTCTCCAGAGCTATAATCTAAGTAGCAATAATATATTTTATTTTAACACAGGAAGCTAATGACAGTACAGCGTGATTAACGGTGCGTAACGTAGTTACAAACTTATGTTATATATTCTTTTAAAGAATACATTTTTATTAATTATATAAGTTAATTTTATTTAGAGTTTTATTAAAGGTTATCTGATATTTCAAGAAGTGCGAGTGTGACAGACAGCGCACGAGACTGTTGTGCCAGAGATCCCAGGCAGAATCGAAAAAATGCTCGTAGCTCCTTTCGGCAGGCAATGGCAAACCACCGAGAATATCCTTGCCATATATATTTTTCTAAACAAAATCGTTCGGAATCGACGTTAAACTGTAGGTCCCTTATGACTGTGTACAATCACGTGCGCATTATAGGTATATGAAAGAAATCACCAGCTCGATCATTGGCAATAGGATTGAGGTAGGAAGAATATTTCAAGACAAATCTTTGGTTTCGTCATGAATCTATGCCACGTTTAAATTTGGCAATTTGTTTATGACTCAATCCTTGGTTCAATGACGCACCGAGGATAAACTATTAATGAATGAAACTACTGGAACTATTAATTACTAATTGTATATAATTGCTGATGATGAAAATAGAAATCGAAATGTTCAATTAATTGTGGATGACATCAAGATAATACAATAAAATTATAATATAAGTTTGTATATTACTACGTTGCGCATCATTAATCGCGCTATACTCTCATTAGTCTTGATTCCTGTATTTATTGATTCTTTTTATAATTTTAATTTTTTTTAATATCATTGCAGCATTAACAATACAAGCGAATTTTTTATTTATCTAATTTTTATAGTACTCCTAAAATCTATTTGAATTTTACCTTTAATTGTACGTTTAATATTTTAATATTACGATGAGATAAATAGATTTAACAAAAAGCTTTGAAAATATCTTAATAAATAACTATAATTAAAAATATTATGATGAAATAACGAATACAAGTAATTACATTATTAATTATAACGATTATGTTTACTGGGACCTTTGCATATGGCTCTCCATATGTTAATTTCTGTCGTACATACATACAAAAAGATTTTTATTTCCTGAGACGAGGGAGATTGTTATATATTGATCGCAACTTTAAGAGGAATATATATTTTCTAGACTTACCACACCGACGGCTTCTAACGCAAATAACGTCGTTCCAAAATAGAGGGAAAAATTTCTTAATGTACCAAACATCTCCCTGTCGCTGATCGGCGGTAGATCTTGAAACATATACTTTATAAGAATCATGGTGAGTCCAACGAACGTAATTAAGTTTGCTAGCGTAGAAAACGGCGCCAATAACTTCAGATTTCTAATGTAGTTTATCAAAATCAGCGGAAGCAACAAAATGAGCATATGGGTTGAAATATCCAAAGGTGCCCAATACTGGTCTGTCACCTGCGTTCGTTAATAAAATTATAATAAATGCGCTGCTCACGTCCATCAGACGAGGGTCCGATGGTTAAAGTTCGTTGTCGATCAGCGAAGTGCTTTCTCGATTGGTAGCGTTTTACAGGAACAATCGATTCCTCGATTTGGTTTTTTCTTATTGCCATCATGGATTTACCTGTTTGATATTTGATGCTACAAACACGATATAAACGCAGCAAATTCCCAATTGATATATTATCATAAATCCGTCTACGAGTCCTCTGGAAATAATAACATTTTTAAGATTCAACTACGGACTCGTGCATATCTTTGTAACACACAAATTCGGAGAAATAATTATACTTTCATCTTGTGTAGCAATAGATATCTTTTTTTAGCTTCTATATAGAACGCAGCGGCAGAATAACGCTCATGTTCATTATTTTTAGTAAAATATAACTATAATATATCTATAATAAATATATCTATAATAAAATATATCTATAATAAATGTCTCATTTATACTAGTTTATATTAATATTTCTTCACATTATTTTCTATTATTTTCTGTCATTTCACATAATTAGTAATAAATTGAAAATAAGAGGGGGGCCTTATTTTCAAATAAATTGAATCATTCAATTTAAATTAATTTCTAATTACTTGCAAAAATTCTAGAATTGCACATATAAATAATAATAAAAATATTTTATGTTTATTATTGCAAACTATTTTACAATATTGTATGTATTTATTTTTGAATAAAATGTATATTTATCTAGTTTATTTAACATATTGTAATAAAGAAAGTTCGACATGATAAATATTTATTAAATATAAAGATATATTTATTTGATACAAGAAATGTTAATTTAATTTAATCAATCATTTTTTTTATTGAACAAATATTTACTTATTGTAAGTAAATGTTTAGTTGGCAGTATTGAACTAAATATTTATTAAAATTAACTATATTTTTTTCTCAATACGTATAAGAAATGTATAAATATATAAATATTTTTTTTTACATATAAACTTTATTTATTTATTATTCTTCTTTAAACAATTGCTAGAATATCTGAATGTACGACTACAGTCCTATATTCATTATATTAATGAGCATATCACTGAATTATATCGGCTAAACTATAAATGGATACTTACGGTGCATAGGGTGAAAACCATTTCACGCATCGAGGACCTTTCTCCAGAGCATATTTCATGCTAAGCGGATAGCTCAATATAGGAACTTTTAACCGTTTACACAATTTATACTGCGCCTTTACGAGTACGTGTAAGCAGTACGTGCACAATGCACCTATGATAACTGTAGCAATGACGCCAACCACCAGACCGCTATTGTAAAATGCATTCGGCATTGCTAAAATTCCCGTGCCCAAACTGCCTTTCAGTAGATGAACCAGAGTTTCAAAATTTCTAAAAAAAAGTATTTTCAGATTAATAGGATTGTTTCTAGTAAAATAATCCATGTACATCCAATTGTTCGTCTTATTATAAATATTTTATTATAAATATTTACGTTCAAAACTGATCTTTTTCTCACAATTAGTTAAATTTTGAAAAACGTACAATGCGGAATTAATAATTTTAATAATCTAAAAGTATTTTCAGATTAATAAGACTTAAAGAAATTTTCAGCTAAGTTTCAAGGAATGCGCGGATTTAATTATCTTAACAATTAATCACGAATTAACTTAAATATTAATGATAAATAATGCATTTTAACAATAAAGAATAATTCAGGTTAATTCGATAGGGAGTGTGGAATTTAGTAATTTTAGTAGCTAATTCATATATACATTTATCAAATTTTTTTTATCTAATATTTCAAATTATAATATATGTGTCATGGGGGATGTAATATTACGAGAAAATATTATTATAAATTCGAAGAACAGTGATAATATATTATCTTATTTAAATACAATATCTTTTAATCATTGGGCAAGTTGAAGACGATAAAGCGGTTAGGCATGCTATCGAGCGATTGAATATGAATCTATAAGTAACAATGTATATTATACATAGTTGTATATTATACATGTATATTATACATAGTTGTTACTTATAGATTCATATTCAATCGCTCGATAGCATGCTTATGCTCATTTGCTCGGTGAGCAGGCTAGCCGCTTTGTCAACTTGAACGCGCTAATTATTTTGTACTTACGAAGTTGGATTTGGTCTATCCCGATGCATATGAGGATCATAATCCGTATCTTCGATTTGAGATAACATATTTTCAACATTATTTACACCATCAGTATTATTTACACAATCTGCAGTGACTTCGTTGTTCTCCCTACGTATAAATTTATAAATGACAATGTTGTGACAGAAATAGTTAACGAAAAGTTAAAGTATTTTGCTTTTAAATGAATACGACTATTTTATATAAATTATATGCCTATATATCTATATATTTATATATCTATATATTTATATATTCATGCAGAAGTAATTTCGAGTTTCAATTTATTCAATACACTCAATATTATTTAATCATACTTATTAGGACTTTGAGAATCAATCGGTTCCATACGTAAACATTCTTTCTCCGAGTTTTCCATGATCATATACAATTTCTTTTGGCTCGTTTGTGTCGCTAAAACATTTTTATATATTATTTTTATTAAATTATACAGAATGTCCCAAAATTTTTTACCAAGCACTCTTGTGTAGATAGAGCGGACTAAACTGAGTCGAAAAGTCCTTTATTTTGCAATAATTAATAAGATATTAATTATTAAAAAGTGCTTAATATTGATTTAATAATTTTTTCTCAAATACTATTAACTTTATAGAAAAACTGCAATAGATAAAAATTATTTATTTTCTTTTCGTAGAAACTCTAAGAATTTTTTTAGAATTTTTTATCAACTTCTTAATATTTGTAATAATGTATTTTTTTATATACATACAGTGGCAACTATTTTTACCAACAAAGAAAATACGATATTAAAAAATTCTCAGAACTTTATGAGAAGAAAATAAACAATTTTTGTCTCTTGCTGTTTTTTTTATAAAGTTGATAATATTTGAATAAAACATTATTGAAAACCAATTGTATACAATTTTATAAATTTGTACATATAATTTTGTACAATTATTAATTTTGCCTTAACAGAAAGCAGCAGACAAGAAAAAGAGCGGTATATTATAATTTAAAATATTAAACAAATTACATATTACAAATTTTTAACATTTATAAATTTCCATGAAATTAATAAAGTAATTGTTGATTCTATTCTATTTTAATAAATGAATGTTACATTATAATGTAATTATAATTAACTAAAAGATAATTATGAAATCAATAATAAAGTGATTGTTGAGTGACATGAAATTAATAAAGTAATTGTTGATTCTATTCTATTTTAATAAATGGATGTTACATTATAATGTAATTATAATTAATTAAAAGATAATTATAAGTAATTAAATTTTAAGTCAACATAAGATATCACTCAGCTCATTTGGCTCATAGTGGATTAAAACATAAAGCTGTGAGAATCGACCTACATCGATGGAGCGTCTGCTACGTTAAACCTCTAATCAATTGGCATAAATATGGAGCAATAGAATAAAGGAAAAGTGTCAATTTACCATTGCAAATTCGTTATATACGCACGCGAGTTTAGCACATTCTTTACGAATTGATTGCTCTTAATTATTGCATTGAGGTCAAATGCAGCTTGAACTTAACTTACTGAAGGTTGAAGCACTCGGATATCCTCGCACTTCGCTATTTACGCCTTTGACCGTTTTACATTGTTGAACCAGATGATTGATCTCAAATAAGCGCGCGAGGACAAAGTCTATATTCTTACAAAATTCGTATTTAACGGCGCACCTCTTCAAGTTAAAAAATATTGTAATTAAATGCATCTCGAATTATGACAGAAATTATTATTAAGAAATAATTGTAATTTGCTTAATATATAAAATTATTTAATTTATTTATGGTATTGTACAAGGCACCGCTGTATTACAGTTTTAATATGCAAATAACTCAATAATATAACACAGACATCTGACTTTATACGGCGGAAGCGTTTTCTATTCTAAGGTCATGATCGCGACAGAAATATCCGGGAAAAAGGAAATCATTATCTAATTTCGCAGAGATTGCAGCAAAGACAACGCATTCTGTCTGCGTGCAGACATACTGCGCTGTTAAATTTTGTAATTGTATTATAATGCGATTAAAATAACTGAGTTAAGAACAGAGTTAAAATAATTGATCAAAATATTTAGATTTGACATCCCTAATAAATTCATATTCAATTTTTTTAATATTATTATATTATAATTGATTCTCATTCTTTAATATTTTAACTGAATCTATGTTAATTCAATTATCTTCTTAAAAATTTTTTTATGCAAAGCAAATTTTTTGATGGATTCCTTTAAATCATAGACTGACTTACCTATATAGTTCCAATCAACTTTTAGCAATTGCTGGCATAGATTGTAATTTCTTCCGTAGTTTGCAGTTTCTTACACCTATAATAGAAACCAGAAAAAATACCTTAGGTGATAATATAACTCATTGTTAGTTACATTAGCATGTTTATAAATAACTATTTCATTAAAATTCTTTAAAATGCAAACACATGATTATTAGTACGATCTTTTAAAAATAAAAATAATAATTTTTATAAAATGCAGAAAATATAAGATATTATGTAAAAGCAAATTATGTAGAGCAGTATCTCAAGAAGTAAGACATCAATAATAATGCTGCTTGTAAATCATTGATATAATTAACGTAAAAATTAATTAGAAAAGTAATAATATTGATAATGACATAATAATAGTACAATAACAATGTGAATAAAAATGAATCGTAATATATGTATAAAGAAGGAAAAAACTAATATACTTATATACGATTGTTATTATATATGATTTGTTAACAGGAATATTCGCCTAAATATACGTTAAATATACGCGAGTTAGTCGTTTAAGTATTACAATCAGTCCTCCTAATTTTTACTTCCTCAGTGCATGAGGGGATCTAGCGAGTTATATAGCTTCATGCTTGATACAATATGACTGGAATATACCTTGTCGATTCTCTAATTTTAAGCTGACAGAAGAGAGTTTCCTCTGCCAAAACTATCTTAACAAGTATTATGCTATTTTGGAAGCATGAGAAATGAGGACACAGATATATGTATACAGAAAGAAATTTATTTCGTATTTTTATGTTTATTATAGATAAGGCAAAAATATTTTTGAGATTATAATTCTATTATAAAAATATTTTTTCATATATAATTCATATATAAATCATATTATAATTGTTTATCTTCGAATCGTTTGTAAAATTGATATACTGATTAAATAAAATAAATTTATTATCAAGTTAGTAATAATACAATACAATAAATTTTAATCAATTTTTTTTTGTTTTTTAACAAGTAATGGCTGCTTTTAAATTTACATTAAAAAAGGATGTTTTTAAAAAATTTTATTATCCTTTAATTTTTAGAAAGATTAAAATTTTTTTTGTAATAACGCAAATTTGAAATGTATGTAATGTAAAAAATTTAAATATTTTTTACAATGTAAAAATAAATGTAATAATATAAATTCTCTCTTGTTTTATGTTTATGTTTATTACAATTTTAAGTGATATTTAGTGACAAAAAATTACACTAATTTAAAAGATTTCTGTTTCACAATACCTAAATGATGATTCTTGTGTACTTTATTTTATATACTTTATTTTATATAATGAAAGAAATATTGTAAATTATTTAAGTTTATAGAAGTTTTTCACAAAAATAAAGTTCTTGATTTCTCAAAATCAATAGGCAACGGATTCTTTTTCAGCTAAAAATACATAAAAATTTAGATATTAAAATCTTATGACATAAATCTTATGACATAAAGTATAATTCTGTTATCCAATAATCAATAGATATTAAATCGTATAATTAATAGATATAATTAATAATACAAAATTGCTACAATTTTCTGCTACAAATAATTTTTGAGAAAACGATTTTATCTTTAATGGGAATGTTCAGGAAATAAATGGGAAAGAAGCATCAAATTATCTTGATTTGAGAAATAAAGTTTGAAACAAAAATTGTACATAGTATTAACGCTGATAATGATTCAGTTTAAAATGATGCGTATTACGATATAGTTAAACTATATCGAGACTCGCAGTCAGTACTCTTCCATCCGTTTAATCATTCAATCTGTTGAATTCTGTATCGCTGACGCGCACCGTTAAATTTACCCGCAAATTGGCGATGCAAATTGGATAAAAAAGTTGATAAATGTGCCAGTCTAGCGTATAACAAGATGAACTATTAAGATGCGAATAGACAAACCAATTAAAATAAATATTTTCTAATTTGTTACATTATTTTCCAATATATGGATGGAATATTTCTTAACAGAATTCAAATAAATTGCTGCCATGAAAAATAAAAATAAAATATTGTACAAAATGTAATATCGCAATATTTTATGTATATAAGTTTAAATAAAATAAGATTTCGTTCCACTAATATATTATTTTAGAAAAAAATAGTTTTTGCAATAAATTTTAGAACAAGGCATAGTTTAAATTATTTTCTCTGATAAGTGCCTTAAAGTACTCGACGTAAATGTAATATTGTCGCTAAATGGTGACAAAGTCTTTTCGTACAATTAGAAAACCTGTTATTGCCATTTGCCGACTTAACGGATCACTAATGCAACGCAATATCAATTGAATCGGATAAATGGTTCAACTATTGCGTAACAGTTCTTTTATCGAGCTTAATAGTTATCATTTCATTGCTTACAGCGTTAAAATAAGAGTTCTATTCATTAGAATTTTAGAACAATTGTTCTGACTTGGTGACAGGTGCAGCAATCTTAAAAAATAGGAATCGGGTTTTTGTCATTAATAATTGAATTTAATTAAGCTAGTATAATGTAAATCACTTAAATCACATTCATTTATTTTTATGAGAATGCGACACAATTATAATTAATTATTGCTCATAGAAAAAAAACAAATAAATATAAAAAAAATTAATCAAATTATTACATTTTAATTTCTACTTATAAGTTATTTCTCTTTCTACAAATTTATTTTCTTATCAAGAAGTTAACTCTATCATCAAAATTACCAAGGAATTGATATATTTTTATTTTATGTTTACGATTTTTAAACATATTTTGAAATTGCTTTATGATTTCGTGTTGAACAAGTATTTTATATAAATTGATGTAAAACAAAGCTGATTAGAAATCAGTGTGTAAAAATTTTAGAACATTGGTTTTCAAATGTTCAAGTATTAGAAATACATTACATCAAGAAATTAATTATTATTGATTATTATAAGTAACATTATTAATAAATAAAATAATAATTTATGAAAAGAACGACATCAATTTCACAAATAATTTCTTTCGCACAATATACAATAATGTTGTTTACAATAAAATTTAAGTTGTTAAAAATAAAAAATAATTTAGTTTACAATTAAAAATAATCATTTAATTCAATCATTATAACAAATTCTTAGGATTAACTAATGGCTTTCTATGACCGATTGAATGCCACTGAAAGAAGATTTAACGCGTTGTTAGGCCAATTGTTGAGTGCATTATCATTGATAATAGGGATCGTTGGTTGGCAGGAGAATCGTAATAGATAATATCGTTATTTTAAAGTTTAATTACGATCAACAAGTACCTGATTAAAACTAAAAAATGGATTAAAAATGAATTAATTATAATAATTTTTAAAGAAATATTTTAAGAAAAAAAATAATTAAGGAGAAAAAAACAATAAAGTTTATTTCGCGATCAGAAGATTATGAAGACGGACTGTTGCCAAAGCATTTCAATCGATATTCGATTCGACATAGACGGAGCGACTTACCGGGTTAAATGCATCCGTAAACGCGACTACAACCCCCGGATGTAATCCGACTCTATATGAAAGTAACTGCCCCGCGAGTATTAATACGTCAGCGACCGACCGAGGTTGTCTCGTAACTGCCCCGAACCACTTCAATTTCTGTCGTGGTATACGCATTCAGTATAGCTTGTCACGTGATGCGGTCAGTTAAAACGGCATCCCGTAAGTGCACGCGAGCAGAGATTTAGGCACCGTAATTCTGTGTCTACGTCGCACAAAGGTAATTCAAAAGAAATGTGAGAATAGCGCGATCAATCTTTGTCGATCAATTTTGTGCGATTTAAATTTTTATTTTGTAATGACAGATTTGTTTTGGCAATCTGATATTCGTTTCATTGACATTGCTTGGAAAAACGATTTATTACTAAATAATATCTATGATGATTTAACAAAAAGAGCGACAAAGAATTTTTAGTAAATGTATAAATAAAAGTGGAAAGCGCCCTTTTTAACAGTAGTAAAAAATAAAGTTAAGCTTTAACTGTGATATTGATACAAATTTTTTAATATGAGGAATATAGTGTTGTATTAATGATAAACAATGAGGGAAAATTATTCGGTATGCACATACACATGCATGTGTTGGTAGCGTGCAGAAAATGTGGAGATTTATGACAAATACTCTAAAGAGCAATAATAGCGACTGTGACAGGAGAGGCTCAAGCTCTATTAAGAGAAGCACTTCCAGTATCTATTATTGTAGTATATTATAATTGAAAGTTACAAATATTCCTTCACATTTATAAATTATTACAATATTAATCTTGATTTTTCATACAATTTTCTTTTGTATATCGTTTAAATTAAAAGAAAAGGAAAGAGAAATGAGATGATGATCTTTGAAGAAATCATTCTTTATCATATTAAACAAGAGATGTTATGATATAAACATTGTTATGATAAATATTTTCTTGTTTGTTTTTTTGTTGCTTTGCTTGCCGGGATAAAATCAATATTTAAAATGATTTTAGTCATCTTTTGCATAAATCGATAAGTAGTTGATTTATATCTGTACTTTATCATATTTCCACAGATGTCAACATTTATCTTTATAATTTACAAGCGCTCGAGAAATGTGTTACATAATTAAAAAGTATTTCCGTGACGATAAAACATGGTCCGTGACTGCTAAGATATTTGTATAATCCGTTTTTTTTTGTATAACTAATAAAAAGTTTGAAAAAAATTATGATGGATGAAATTCTTAGTGTGCATTGGAGGGCGGAGTAACGAGAAAGTATTCGGAGGCTGCGCTGATAAAATTAGAGTTCGAAACCGTTAGAGAGAGTAAATAGATAGATTAGATGAGGTTTGTAAACGCGTTTTGTAAAATACATGTTAAAAGAAAAAAGTACAATTCGTATCAAAATTAAACACTGTCATTTTTCTCAATTTATTTAAATAACGTTCCCTTGTTTTAGAAGTATAATTTAAGTATAATTTAAAAACGTGTCTTTTGAATTATGATCATGATTGAGTTAAGTAAACATATTAATCCTATTAATCATCAAAAGTGAATTAATTTAACTTTATTAAAAATCATCAAAATTGTCACATCATTAAAAAAGATAGTTTGTAAGTGTTATGAAATAAAAATGATAAAAATTGAAAACAACATTAAATTATGTTAATTAATTAATAATAACATTTAACTATGTTAATTATGTTAAGAATACATTTTTTGTCGATATTATTTGATCGTAATCAATAATTTTTTGTCAAATTGAAAAATGATGCATTTTCTCTTTTTTTAAAAAAATTTAATAATTTTTTTAGTTGTGCCACTTTTAAAGTGAGAAAGTGATATGTTCTATTTTTCTTCAAGGGGAAAAACTTATTTTTAATGAAATTATTTATTGTTAATTCTAAGATGCAAAGACTAAAAGTAATTAATCAACTGGATTGTAGCAAAAAAAAATTTGGCGTGTCCAGCTATCCTATTTTATTGTAATTCTTAACAACAGTATCGATATCATTACAATATCGTTGCACAAATATTTTATATGGTAAAAAAGCTGCGCAACGATATTGACATTGTCGTTGAAAGTTACAGAATAGGGCCCCAAGTCGCATTAATTTTCTGTGAATGTTATCACAATGCAGTATTTGCATTATGGAAATATAAAAATAATGGACATATTAATGACATATAGTATATGTGAGACATAAAAATATATCTATAAAATAAACATGATGTAAATTTATATATAGAAATAATACGTAATACAATATTGATAATATTTGGATGTATTGGGTTATCCGGAAAGTTCATGCCGCAAAAGATTTAAATTTAATAAATGTATACTAAAATTTAAATCTTCTGCGTTTCAATTTTCCTTCAAAATCGGTACGAACTTTCCGGCTAACCCAATAGAATCATTGAAGATAACAAATTTGCAATATTAGTAAACAATTATTAACATTTCTTTCTTATCAAATTATTGCTTTTATGTATTACATATATCTGCAGAGATATTGTATGTAATAATCTTTTTGTTCACTCGTATTGTAAATAATTTGATCAGATATTAGTCCTGCAATGTTGCATTTTAATATATCTCGCCGCGAGCACGCTGTTTTTTTATAATTCAGTTTATTTTAATCATTTTCAGTTTTTTAATCATTTTCATTTTAGTTACTTTAATCATTTTCAATTCATCTTATGACTCTAGAATTAATAGATTTTCTTACAAATAAGCTTTTTCGAGATCCTTTTTTAAATAATGAAATAAATACTTGGTTAATTGCTTTTATTTCATATCCATTTTTAGGAAGGATGTAATATTATTTAATACCTTTTTTTATGTGATATATATTTTTTCTTTTTTTAAGTTTTTCTAATTATTGTATGTTATAAAATTATAGTGATAGAATTGATTTTCAGATTGTGTTATTAAAAAGATTTAATTATTCGATTCAATGTATCTTGCTAATAAGATAATTGAGATATATAACGATTGTAAACAAATCGATGTTGTATTTATACTGTTTATATAACAGTTACTTATTATATATGTTGTAAATCTTGATTTATAAACTCCGATCTATTAATATCGTCTTAACAAAAATATATTTGATATAAAGAAAATAACGAAAGATGTTTGATGAATATTTTTATAAATCACGTCGAGATTCGTTTGATATTTTTCGATGGACTATATTATTAATAGTTTTTCTTTTAGAGTGTTAGCGTTATATAAGATTTAAATTAATGTTATGATATTTAAATTCTTTTCGTCTAATAAAGATTTACTTTTTAAAGTAAACGAAGAATTAAAAGGAGTCAAAAAGATTCAATTTTACTGAATTTGTTTAAAATTTTAATCTTTTAATTTAAATAGCAAAATAAAAGAAAATTTTGACAATACTTATTCAAATTTCACTTAGCAGCTTTTTTTCTTTGCAATGTTATAATATTTTCTTAACGCAATATTTTAATTGGGGCTTACTTTCAATAACTTCGAAGATTTCAAATTTTCAAACAATTTGAATTTTTTCAAAGTTAACTCCAAACCTTCAATGTTTGTAAGATGCTTTGAAGTTTAAATACTTCTAAGCTCGAAGTATTTTAAACTTCGAAGGTTTGGAATTAATTTTAAAAATTCGAATTCTGTCAAAGATTCGAATCTTTGAAGTTGTAAAAAATAATAGTTCTAAACTTTAATCTCTTAATATTTAAATCCCTTTTGTTTAAGGATTTATTTTATAAAACAGACGAAATATTAGAAGAAATGAGAAATTGATTAGTTATTCTTCGACCGTTATTCTTTGTTTACAAGAATTTAATTTCCAGATTCTTTTAAAAGCGGTTTATTTGCTTTATCTGCCATTACTAAAATTCATTTAATGATTTAAAATCGAAAATAGATTTCACAATAAACTTATGACTTTGAATCCTTATTAAGAAAAAGGACCAAGTGGGATTATATAATTCTGGCGCACTGTATTCCCCAATGTATTTTCCTATCCTTGATTTAAATGATTTTTCCTATGCATGTATAATGAAATTTAATTGTAAACTTATATTATTTTTAAACTATTCAACAACTATCGAAATAATTAAATTCAATTGATATTTTTTAGTAAACCGTGAAATTGTGAATTAAAAATATTAATAATTTAATACTTATTTTTTATATTTAAATATCATCAAATGTTA
Source organism: Atta cephalotes (assembly GCF_000143395.1). Taxonomy (NCBI): domain Eukaryota; kingdom Metazoa; phylum Arthropoda; class Insecta; order Hymenoptera; family Formicidae; genus Atta; species Atta cephalotes. The sequence continues at coordinate 251,515 of NW_012130116.1, read as the reverse complement.
AATTAGAATTATGTCATATGTAATCTTATTTTATGCAATTTTCAGACTTTGATAAACAATTAAAGCTGCATCTTTGAATAAATCGACGTGGTAAAAATCAACAACTTTTCAAGATTTTAATAGATAATTTGCTGCAACACCTTTTTTTTCTTTGTTACCGCACTATCTGAAAAAAGTGTAATGAATAAAAAAGAAACTCACTCACCAAACTACGTTTGGGTCCTATCACAAGTCTCTTCTTGAAATGAGGTCTAAACACTCATATACGAAGAAATTGTACATAAATAATGTACAGAATTTGCTTTAAAAAAAAAAGACGAATAATGTAGCCTGGAGAATGCTTTAATCGTTATTATATTACTAGCTATACTAACTATAGTTGATACTTCTAATCTAAACGCAAAGAGACGATGCTCTAATGAAGCCGCAATCCTGTAACTTATGTTGAAGTTTTTTTGTCTGTCACTCACCATGGACGAGGGTGACACTATATCGTAGGCTACGATGTGTAAACTAAATTATAATGGAGACGACGAAAGAGCGCAAGGCGAATTTTCGTGCGTGTGGATGTGCGCCCCCTGGCAGCACCCCCGACGTGAACTGCGCATTCGGCCAAGTATGAGGGGTTGCTTTGAACAACGAGAAAATGCCGCGGCAACCACGGCGCTTTTCACTGTCCGAGAATTAAGGTCGGATTCTCTTTAGGTCAGAGAGGATAACTACCCTCTTCGCGATCCATACGACGACAGTGTCCAGCGACGTCTAGCGGTGGGTGAAATGAAAGGTTCATCAGACTTGCGCATGAGTACTGGCTTAATCAAGGTAAACTGATTGAAAGTAAAAGTTACATACCAGATCGGTAAAATCAGAGAAATTCAATTTCTCGGAAACTTGAAGTAACTACAGTATTACTTATCTATTAGATAAAAATATTAAAGAAAAGAATTATTTGGGTAATAATAATAAATATTAACAGTATTTTCACAACAAGTTTTTTTAAATAGTAACAGTTCTTTTAAAAATTAAAGCAAATATTCTGCCGATGATCTATAATTAAAAAATATTTATTATCTTTTTGAAAGCAAAATTTAACATTTAATATTTGATATTTGTATTGAAGATATTTTTATACAAAGTCTTTATACAAAAATTTCATAAAGTTTTTTATTCATTCATAATTTTATCACAACTTTCTTAAATCTTGAATGTATACTAAATAAAATAATATATTCTACATATGATATTTCATTAAGTATATCATGCTATCCAAATATGAAGCAATTATAAAAATAATTCGCAAAACCACAGAAAAAAATCTTTGATTATCTTTGTGATGTACAATATAAAAGTAATATTATAAATATATTTAGTTATTTTTAGAAAAATGGAACGGTTCTTTGCCTCCATTTCAGGCAGGAAGATAATATCAATTTGTTAATAATCAATGTTGATCGTCTGAAAATCTATATAAAACACAAACAAAGATAATAAATTGGCATTGAATGTACTCGTTCTTTTAGACAATGATCTGTTTTTACATTGGAATATCGATTCGTTTTATATAATGCTATAATTCGTCGCACAATAATAACACAGGCCCAAAAAAAAATAATCTTGTGCTGAAGTGAAGAGCCAGCTATTCTTATATATTTTAAGTCGCTGAATCTGACATCATAATAGGACCATCCAGGGTAAATTTTCAATCTAGAGCGAAAAAATGATCCATTTTTCCCATTTTTGACCCATTTTTTTTCGTATTCAGCGACTTAAAATACATAAGAATAGCTGAGTCTCCACTCCAGCAGAGTACTTTTTTTGTAGGTCTGTGTAATGTATCTACAGTATTTTATATGTATTTTTATATGTATTTTTCTATCGTTTTAAAATATAAAAAAAACAACATTCAGAGATGTTTCTGTAATTAAATGACATAATTGTTACGACAATAACTAATTCAGAAGTCGCCCACGCCGAAGAAGAATACAGAAGCAAAAGGGGCGGCAGTATGAAAATAAAATACTTTTATTTATAATAAAAGTAAAACCTTTTTACATATTTATACATATATATACTATATATATTGCTGTACCGTCATTGACGCTGATGAGAGTCAAAACTCGTCGTGTCGTTGTACAGTCCATATTTTCACTCGCAGTCTTGTGTATCACGCATAAAAAAAAACCAACGAATGCATTTAGGAACTTTATCTCATTCCCGACGAATCGAAACCGTAGTGTGATACGAGCCATAAGAAGTTAACGTTATTTCAGTCCGTCGGCTTCAATGCCTCTGCGCGTTGTATTTTTAGTTGCACTCACTTTTAACAATGATCAACTTTAACTACGTATCACGTCGTCGTCTTTTCTCGCGAAGAAAGATTCCTGTTCACTTCCGTCTTTTCTTCTGTCACTTCACCACCCCACAGTTTTGTCGCACAATTTTTTAAATATTTCATGATGAGAACTTCTTGATGATTTCGCGAAGACTCGTGTAGGTACCTACAATCAGGCCTAAGGTCCCGATCAGTATCAGACATGTATTCTTCGCCACCATAATCTTCCTTTCGGTGGGTCCCAACACTTTCCAGAAGGCGCAGAGTTGTATGATTGCTGGGAAAGCCAGTCCCAGGCCCGATAGACAAAACGCGCCGAACAGCGATATGAAGAGATCCAATTCCGGGATCGAGATCGCCAGAGTGACTAAAATGTATCAACAAATTGAACGGGATTATACAGATAAATTTTCTTTTTTTCTATATCAGAGATATACTCTGTGTGTGTGTGTGTGTGTGTGTGTGTGTGTGTGTGTGTGTGTGTGTGTGTGTGTGTGTGTGTGTGTGTGTGTGTGCGTCGCGCGCGCGCGCGCGCGCGCGCCACACGTAGGTAGGGTAGTACTAATACTTCTTTACCTTTACGTTAGTTTAGTTTTAGTAGTAATATTAGTTAATTAATAATTAACTTA
>NW_012130116.1:236294-248534 GCF_000143395.1 Atta cephalotes | reverse complement strand
TTCTTCTCAGAAATTATAAAATGAAAAATTTTATAATTTCTGAAGAAAATTTTTATAAAATCTCTGAAGAAAATTTCTGAAGAAAATTTTATAAAATTTTAAAAAAGTTAATTAATTTATTTTTCAAAAATCTTTATAAATTTAAAATATAAAAAATTCTTACAAATATAATCATAAATATTATGAGAATTTTTTCAGCAGATAAATGTTATTATATGCTATTACATGCAGTTAGATATGCTGTTTTCATTTGAATTCGGAATTATCTATCTGCGTTTAGCGATAAAGTTGTATCGAAATGTACTCACAGGTAATCAAAATTATAATAGTCCTGATTACGTACTCCCAGAACAGCTTAAAGCGGTATTTCTCGAAGAAGTGACTGATATACTCATTCCATGTTATATCAATGGCGACGTAACATTGGATAGGATGTGTGAAAAAGATGGCAATAGCCAGAAGAATTTGCACTGCATCTCCTAGTTTTTCATGATAGGCAGATAAGTTAAGCGTAATACTGCCAGCGATTTCGCTGCCGAAACGCATGTATCCGAAGAATCCCATGCCGGCGTACATCGCGACTATGGTACCCATTGAAATGTTCAGGACACCGAATGATGTCATAAAAGATCTAGGGGTTTTCATCTCGTTTTCTAATGGCATGATCTGTAAATAAACAGAAAATAATCTGTATAGTCGAAACTTGTGTACGGATATATCTTTTCGGATATATCTTCAAGAACAATATAGTATAATAGATATAAAAAATTTTAAATAATTAGTGCCTAAAGTTATTATACACGTGGAAATTGCAACAAAAAAAAACTTGTATCTTAAGTTGCATTCAGTTTAGGCGCTCACATACTGTAAGCTTTACTTTATTTTTGTCACTTGTTACAGAAGAAAGATAGCGAGACTGAAGTTAGTGCGTGAGCGTCCAAATTGAATGCAGTCTTAGAAGTATATAAATAACTAATATATTTTCCGTAACAGTTTTTTTCATTATTATTCTTCTATTTAATTTACGCAAATTTAATTTGCGTTAATAAGCAAATGTAACTTCCATTTCTTTTCACGTTTATTTAGTATCATATCTATATAATAAAAGTACATTTAAGACTCTTGTACGTAAAATGTTCTGTTTCGCTCGATTACTTACTACACCAATGGCTTCAAGAGCAAACAGAACAGTGCCAAAGAAAAGTGGAAAATTTGTAACCTCTCCGAATGCCACACGCTCCTCGAAGGACAACGGTTCTCGAAAGATATAGTAGAGTATAATAGCGATACCAGTAAGCATAATAACATTCGCTAGTGTCGAGAACGGTGCCAAAAATTTAAGATTCCTGATGTAATTAACTAAGATCAAAGGTAACAGGATAATCGCCATGTATTTCTCTATCTCCATTGTGATATATGGGCTCAATCCCTAAAAGAAAAAAAATATAATGTTATTATTTAATAATGCACACAGATATAAAATTGAACTTAATATTACCAGAGGCGCTTCGATTTTTTATCAAGCAAATTTTATTTTAAATCACAAAGAAAAATTTCAATTTTTAATTATTAAGAATTTTATTAAGACACTTAATATCAATGAAAGAGTTATGCTACTATTTGTCAATTAATCTTCAAATACAATATTAATTTAATGAAAAGATTGTGAGTTAATTTTAAATAATAATTTTAAATTAATTTTAAATAGTAATATAATATAAAATAATATTAAAAATATTGCTTAATGAGAGCATTATGCCTATAAATTATATTCTTAAATATATAATAAACTTAATATTAAGATATATGAATAAATGAACGTTTATAGATATAATCCTACAGACTTTTTATTTCTAAATGAAAATTGTTCATGAAAAATTATTGATGAAGACATGCAGTTTTTATATCGAATGCAGACGTCAACAAGAATTTATGTAACTTCTCATAATTTAACAAAAGAAATCAATTAAACATACGATGCATTTTATAACGCGTTAAATAGCATTACGCGTCACAAACCTATAAAAATAACAAAATCTTCGAAATATTTCAAGGAAGCCTTGGAAAAATAACGAAGCTACTTCCGTTAATACGACTAATCATATTGACAGCTATGTGTCGAGAGGAATATAATCAGCACTTCTGTCTTCTGTCACATTCCATTGACATTGAATATGTATAATTAAGTGCTGGATTTCTCGAGACATATACATACCGTTCTTTTTCTCGTCAATGTGATCTTGATCTCTCATCACTTTCCTATGTACGTCCTCAATAGAAAACTTTTCGCCCCAGTTTACGACACTTACGTGTTTCAATCACGTAGCATCTGAAAACATAACGACGCACGATAACTGATTATTTTCGCTCATTTTCTCATTCATTCGGAATTTCGTTGAAAATTAATTTTCTATTTGCACAAAATGGCAAAATTTAAAAAATCCAAAAGTAAATTGAAACGATAGAAAAAAAATCAATAATCATTTGTTATTATTTATCAAAATATATTTTTTTTGTTCATTTTATTATCCTATCATTATTAAATTTATTAAATTTATTATCCTATCATTATTAAATGTGCAATTTTTTTCCAAAAAAAAAAACTTATTTATTTTAATAAGTTATATAAATAAAAGCTTAGAAACAGATGCTTGAAACAGATTACAACCATGCCATAATTCGTCAGCTCGGCTCTTCTCAATCATTCGATGTATAAAAATACAATTATTAAAAATACAATTATATCGTATAATTACTTACTACAATTGTATTGCAAAATTATTCCGATAGAATTAATTCTCAACGAATGCCAATTTTTTTACAATTCCAAATAAACGTGAACATGAGTAAAAAAGTTTCACAATGCGTGCGTCATTGTATCTCAGATTGCTAATTTATGCAACCAACATAACATGTATACGTACTGAATGTGGAAAAATACACTAAAACCGCAAAATAAATGTCATCATGCATACGATTAATGATGTACGTTAACTAAATTCTATTGCCATTATGGTCGCTTTGAATCAAATACATATAAATTCTATTTATCACGATTCCAAGAATTTTAAATTATAGCTTGGTGTACCATATGGCGTTGTTACATCCAGACTTATAATTCTGAGAGCTCGTGTTCAAAGTCATATTGACGCCACGCAGTCTCGTAAATAATTTGTTAATACGTTACGTTACACAATGATTTCGCTCTCGCACGTGTGTTGTCGTTTAATTACGCTTTGATTTCAAGGACAGGCGGAAATGGGTGCGTTACTATCATTTAACAGTTTTCGTTTATCGCCAGGTCGAATAGCCTTCGTCTTGCGTAAGCTAGATTTAACAACATGCCGCTGACATGCAATCGATATTGAATCCAAAGTTAATATATCTGTAGCTTTAGGCGAATTGTATTCGTTATGTAAACGGATAATTACAAATCATCAGTTGTCATTAGCTATTAATCGTTCAATCGAAGATGTATACTGTTGTATACACTTTACATATACATTTATATACACGTATCTTACGCTGCTTAGAGAAGTTAAAATTAATATCGATAAAAATGAGTATTCGATAAAAGAAATTCAAAATAAAACGATAATTTCCTCTAATGAATTATGACTTAAATCACCTTGAAGATTTCTATTTAGGGAATTTACCAATTACGACGATACGCAATAGAGCAGCTTTTCATTATATTGCCTTCAATCGATTGTATCACTAAAATAGATATATAATACTTCGTGATATTGATCGTACCAATTTACGTTATCAATTAAGTACATGCAATACGTAATTTGATTTAATCATAAAATTAATCTATGCTACTGCGCACATTTTTTATGTACATATAAATAAAGGTATCCCTATAAAAATTTCTATATACATATGTCTATGTTTATAATTTTAAATCTATATAATCTATATAATCTATATATATATAAATCTATATAATTAAATAAAAGAATTCCTATATTCGGTCAAATATATTGTATTATATATATATATATATATATATATATATATATATATATACTAAAGAATTTTATAACATTCACATTTTCACATTTCAAAGATTTTAAATTCACTGTTATAAAATTCTTTAGTAGTACTAAAATCTTAGAAACAAAATTAATTGTATCATTTATGTTTAGTATTTAAGTCAAAACATCTTTTAGTAGTTAAAGTCTCGAATAATACTTTCGTTTATCGTATTCATTATTGGATTGTTATATAACATGTATTAAATTACTTCGAATTTGCTAGAACAAATAATTCGCCGTCAGAAATTATCTTGTAGAAATAATTTATTTGATTGCTCTTAAGATAATATATCTGAGCAGTATATATTGAAAGTTAAGACTGAGTTTTAGGATTCTTTCCATAGTTAAATTCTTGAAAATTTTTTATAAGTCACTCTTTCGGATTTTTTCGAATATTTAGATTGCATTAATAACATTATTTCTTTATATATTGTAAGTATTATATAAAAAATAGCATCGTTTTTCTAGCTCCTATTATTGTCCTTTTTTTCATCAAAAAATTTTGTATGTTCTTTTGATGTCTTTTAGGTACTAAAGATAGACTATAACTTATTATCCATTATTATTCAACATTTACATTACTGTATATTATACATTACGATATAAATATTTATGAATAACGTATTCGTTATCGAATTATATGCTCAAATTATCAAAAATATAAAATTTTATATACACTGCAAACTTTAAATATTATATTTGTATTATAATTAATATTATATGTCATACTTAATATCTCGTAATTTTTACTATATATTATAACATACATAAAAATATATTATATACATTATTTTATATATTATATTTTTATAAATTGCAAAAATTATTACATATAATATTTTATATTAATTTATAATCTTCTCCACAATATTTCCTATATTTTCCTACATTAGCTTTTCATATCTGATGTAATTGAAATTTATTAATAGTCTGACATGTCGGTTCCGATACTTAGAACCGCAGTTTAAGGATATTTATATGACTCTTTAAACGATTAATGTACAACTTTTGTACATAATTCCGTTCACTTCCCATCCGACCATGAAGTCGCGGCACGCTCGTTCACTACGAATACAGGTATTCAACATGGTTCAACGCGGAACGCACGCGTTGCATCCATTGCATACATACACTCCAACTTAGATGCCGTAATAACATATGTGTCGTAACGATAGTTAACTATCTATTACATCGCGCGCGCACTACGTAACGCCTTCCAATCCAGTCTAAGGTATCATCCACATAAGGCTTAGCGCCGTCGTATTTCACATAATTGCATCACCATAAACGCGCCGCGATGCAATTGCATTTTCAGCGCGGACACGTGAAAATTCCTTTTCGTATATGGAGCGTATTCCATAAAATATCTTATTTAAGCATCAGCGGTCACCAATCAATTCTCCGGATGTTGCCTCTTTCTTCGCGATCAAAGTGTCTGACTCGTTCGACAAGAATACATCGAGAATTTAATAATTTTTAAAAATTGCGTTCTATATGACTGGATCGCAGGAATTCTTTCCGTCCAATCTGCCATGCAACAGCATTTAAGTACGTCAAGAGTGTTAACGATCGAGTATGGTTTACTTGCAAAAAAACTTATACAAAAAATTCTCTTGTGTTATTATACATCGTGTAATCGTAATGTGAATGGTACTTAAATTAACGCGTATTCGATCTGAGAGCTCTCTTACTTCTATTTGATCTTACACTCGTGATAAGATTCCATTCGTTTTGCGCTGCTGCAACAATTCTTGTGAGACCAGTGAGATAGTGAAATTCCATAATAAATCATTCGGTGCGGATGTACTAGAGTTCACATAACGATCGTACATACATGGAATACAAGAATGGGATGAGAATGCGATTGGCAAATATGTTCATTTGACATATACGATTGACGTAAATATGGAATTTCTACAATCCTTTCATCATTTAATATTGAAACACATTAGTATAATGATGTAAAAAATAATTTTTCCTCCGATAAGGAAAAATTCCGAGGATATTGTACAAAATGTCGTCCTCTCTGCAATTACATTACATTTTACATATGACGTTTACATTCGCCTCTCTATTGCGTATATGTCAACGTAGTAACGCAAGTTATTTATTAGGATAATTGATAATTGAGAAATTGTTAAAACTAAATAGCTGTTATTTTATAATAATAATTAAATTAATATAATTAAATGAATTGAATATTATTCTACAAAAAAAATTCGTCATTTTTTAACACATATTGTCAGAAAAATGTACATTTATAAATTAGTAAGAATAAACATACATAAAAGAATACCGAAAATTTTGTTGATTACATAATTCAGTAAAACACGGGAAAAATATGATGTTTATTAATAATAACAGTTTATTAATAATAACAGTTAATAACAGTTTAATTAAAAATAATTTTGTTAATTCAATAACAGTATTAATATGCATTATGATCTTGTTTCAATACGAAAGTTATTCGTTTCATTAATATTATTAAATTAACGAGATTATATTTTCAATCAAATTACTATTAGCTTCAATACTGTTAATATATCATTTTTCTTCATACAACGTACGTATATTCAGAAGATCTCTTTTCTAATAAAAGAATATTTTTATAAAAGGAATTTATTTGATAGTATTTTCGAAGGCATTACGATAATTTGCGTTATTCGTTTTGTTTGTTCAGTAATTTTTGTATGTGTTTATCACATCAATAGAATTTTTCTTTATAAATACATATACAGAAAGAACGGTTTTTGTCTAAAAATTTAACTGGATACATAGATCTAAAAATTTTGCTGGTCTATCAAAGTGATAAAATTATCATAGGATGCTCATAAACTGGTTGCTAAAATCAAAACTTTTTGCAACATTATCGTCATGCTTGAGTGTCCTATATAATTATTTGATGATCGAACAAAATTATTTTCAGACCTGCATCTAACTAAATTTTTATACACTTCAACAAAACTATTTTTTTCCGTAGTAATGAAACATTGTATAATGTGATTATAAGTACAAATAAGACTTTATCCCCATAGATAGTTAATTATATTTTTATTTCATATTATTATGTAACTATTTATGTCGTTTAAAAATTTATATTAAATTTTTTATATTTATTTTTTTAAATATTCATATTTTACAAGTGCTTATTTTTTACAAAATTTAAAAAATTTCGATAACCGGTCATTAGTGACTATTGATGCGTCACTGAAAAGAGTCAAAACGCTCATCACGGATAATCATCATGTGTAATGTTAAAAAGCGTGTTAAGTTCTTAAAACACCTCGATTATTGTGAATTCAAATGCTGTTATTTCGAAAACAAACATCAATATAATAATCAAATTATTGATTCCTTTTCATAATTCGTTTTTATAAATTCACATTTATATCTTTCTCACATTACGTGCTAATAAAAAAAATGTGTTGACTGGTTTTTTTCCATAACATAATATTTAAAATTTGTTTCATTTTATCTACTTAATAAAATAATAACTATATTTTTATTTTCAACTTCTCAATCGGCACCTGTATATATAGACATAAGAATTTGACACAATCAGACTAATAAAGCCTGCGTCACAACGCTCGTGAAATCATTTCATCTTTGTCATTTATCAAATATTAAACAAGAACTCGCGAACATTGCAAGCATTAAGTGGAATGCAGCCAAAGTTTGTAAGACAAACTGTATTTTCAAAACTCGAGCAAGTTCGCGTTTTCGATTTCGATCTCGATAACGTCATCGAGAATGTCGATGACCAGTCGTCTGTGTTAGGTACGATCACCTTGACTCAACCGTACACGCATTAATTATCAGTGACTCTTACATATTTTCTTACGGCGTATTTCCCTGACCTAGATTATTCGCTTTTCAGCCTACGCGCTGTAATGCAGGCAGATATGCGATATCAGATTGATTGGGTACTACCGAAAGAGTTCAAACAAATTATCGATAAATATCGTGCAAACAAGTATGAAATAAAATTAATTTAAACGTGCATGTATATGAAATTGAATTATTGTAAAATTATGAACCTCAAAATTATATTCGTAATATTGGATCTAACATTGTTTCAATAAAATTGATAATCGATTTTTTTCTTAACTTGATATTCGTTCAAAGATGATATAATTTATTAATATCAAATTTTTTTTTATCATTATATCATCAGTATGTTATAATCTTATAACGTAAGGAATACGCAAAAGAATTTTACTTAATATTGAACATGACTAAAGTTTGACTTCTGAAGAACTAAGTTCTTCATACATATCGAAAAAACATATCGCGTATTAGGTGAGTAATGAAAACAAAATAAATCGAAAATAGCAAAGGTACTCACCGATTGCAAATTTGAAGCAATGAAAACTATATAGACACAGCAGGTACCCATCTGATAGATTAGCAGGAAGGTATTTATTACATATCTATAAATATAGAAGAAAAACTTTTTTCATTATATAGATGTACTTAAAAGCGGTTATTATTGTTATTATTACAGCCATTATTTCGACGTCGGAAACATTATATAAAATACGAAAGATAATATAAAATAACTCTTAAGTATCGTTTCTTATTACATTTTAACTACCGGGCGTAGTTATTTTTACCAACAACGTTGCGCAAAATATAAGAGGAAGATATTTATATATAATTCTTTGTAGATTTCAGAAGTTACGCCGGAAAAAGTGTAATGTACTCACATAGAGGCTTTAGAAAACCGTCTGAGGAACATCGGTCCCTCGGACAGAGCGGATTCCGCAGTCGCCGGATACGTCATGGCTGGCACCCTTTTCCTTTTGCACAGTTCGTATTCCGAGCGAACAAGAATTCGCATACAATATATGCAGAGAAGCCCTATGATGATCGTGGCTATTATACCGACAACGTATCCGGCATGATAGAAAGCCTTCGGCATCGCGAGGATCCCAGTACCCAAACTGCCCTTCACTAGGTGAAGCATGGTTTCCGCATAGCTGAAAAATCATGTCGTGAAGAAACCACATTTGTCACGACTGATTATTAACAATTGTCTTAAACAATAATGAGTAGAAAATAGACCAATAAATGAATAACATAAATAAGAGAAATTAGTTTTAAAATTGCAAAATATTTAAATTGAATAGATTTTCGAAAGAAATAATCGTTTCCTGATCTTATACATTATATTGAGTATTATATTTACAATATATTAAAATTATTAATAATTAATATAAGTTATTAATACCTCTACAGTAATAATAATTAATATAATAAAATATGATATAATAAGCATACACATTCCACGTTTCATCAAAGAAGACATTTTATCGAGTCATTCGACATGATTTAATCGGATTAGAAAATTACGCTAATAAGACAATTAGCGCGTGTGAGGAAAACGTCATTTCGCATGCGAAGGAAATAATACGAGTTATATAATATTCTTGGTCACCTTGAATGAGACGAGTTGTATCATTTTCAACTTTAATTAACACTTCAATAAATCAGATATTTTAATAAATTTTGATTGAACGATTTAGTAATACATATATCAGATAATCAATCATCAGATAACTGTTTTGTTATAATCTTTATTAATTAAAAGACAAATTATTGCTAGTATCGTCAAATTTTATCAAGATAATAAAATAGAAAGAATAATAAAATAGAAACGTTATGCCGATATCTTTACCATCAAAGATGTCCTTTTTTGATTGTATTGTGATTGTACACTTCACATATTTTCGTAATTATCAAATATCTAAAGATATATTATTTTCAAGTTATCGTCTATCGTTTTTAGATAGAAACAAGTTACTAATTTTTAAAGAGGAGTACGTCTAATCTTTTAGCGATTAGATTTAATAATACTATTATATTTTTAGTAACAAAAATAAGACAGAAATATTCATATATCAACCTCTTATCCCCTCTTTTCATCTCTATAAATATAAATATATAAATATAAATATATACATACATTTTTTATTATACTGAATTTATCTTTATATATCGCATCCTCGCAATAATTAATTTTGTTAATATATTTTTAAGTTACGTAAATTTTATTTTTAAGTTAAGTTTACTCCTAAAAACTACTCTTATTTTAATTTGTATCATTTTTCTTTTATATCATTTTTTTTTAGAAAGTATTTGAATTTAACTTGTATCACTTTCCCTAATTGTATTTAAAACACAATCCAAACATAATACGAAACGTTTTTCATTCATGTTCCTTTTCTTGCAGGATTGCGATATATTAATACTAATACTAATACTAATGTTACTATTTACTATTAATATTAATATTAATATTAATACTACCATATTGAAAGAATTGCCTTTTATTGAATTTAAATATTAAAAAACATGAAGAATAAAAAAGCATAAAATTAATGAATATAAATAATTATATTTATCTGTTATACATGCGATGAATAACCCATTTTCCATTTCCCATATTAAATTACATCACAAATGAAATAAATTAACATAAAACATATACATATACATATACATATTATAATTATTAAACTTACCTAGTCGGATGCTCTACCACTCTATGTTCATATGGGTCATAATCATTTTCCTGCTCGTATACATTCTTCTTCTTATCTTCGAGTTCTAGGACGTAAATACCGTCATTCTTCTCGGTCGATTTGTAGCTGTAAGGATATAACTTTTATACAAATCATGCGCCCTAAACAATCTAAGTACATGAACTGAGACTTATGATACAATAATAATGAAATTTGTTTGTGATACAATAATAAAAAAAGTAGTCAGTATCGATTTAACTTGCGCGTAATGACACTTTTCTATACTAATTTTAAATTTTTACATTAAATTGACATCTTTCGTTGAAGTTAGAAGATAGAAATCTTGAAAAATAATTTATGTAGGTAAATTATATAAACAGCCTATTTTCTGTATATTTGTATAAAATTTATTATATTAGACATTAGATACTCACCCATGATAATCTTTAGATGAAGAAGACTTTTTCAAATCTTGCAAAGCATCCTGTAAAAATAAATCATAAATATTTTCATTAAATAAAAAAATTCATACTTATTTATAACTGTAAAAGTCTTATTAATATGAAATAAAGCAGTTTTTTGTCCTGTGTATAAACAAACTTTTGTCTAGTGCAATTAAAATTAAGTTTAAATCTAAATACGATTTTTTAGATGTATTTTAAATCTTTCTTCGGATACATATCGTATACACAATATACAATTTTCGAGATATCTATCATTGTCGCTGCATGTCGTATATCACACTTATAACACACTTGTATTCGAATGCTGTACATGACATTATATCCATCGATCATTGATTCCGATTTTACTATTTGTCACTATATACATGCAAGTATAATAATTATGACGATACTAAACAATTATGATAAGATGTTATCGCCTGATGAATGCATATATATGTGAATGTTATACATTTAAAAAGAAGATCGTTCATTTATGCATTTTCTACGGTATTTTAGTTATACAATATATATTTTTTTACAATTTAAGTTATATTGGGTTTGCTAATTTTTCAGCAATAAATGTATTTATTAAATTAATATTGAAATTTTTACCAGTTCATTGACATAAATAAAAAATAAAAAATTTTGAAAATTTCTCCAACAATTAATAAACATAAATATCGTATGGCATATTGATTAATTGCTTAGATAACATACGCTTGCTTTTGAATTATCCTTAATATTCCTGTAATATTCCGCACTTGCAGTCACATTGCGACATGAATGATTATAGATAGCAATTTAATAAGGGAATCCGGCTTTTTCCGTCAAGTCCAATTGATTGAATCAATCAATCGTCTAATATTAATATACTAATATTACTCTATCTCTGTTGCAGTAAATGATTCTTTCCCTTGATTCGTGTAAAACAAATTTTGTTACAAGCGAATCGAGATAATAATAAGCTCTTTCAACTATAGATTTTGTAATTGAAAAAATTTGTAGATTTAGAAACTCAATAAGTATCAAATATTCGTTTAGTCAATTTTGAACGTTAACCGTACAGATTACGGATTAAAAAAAAACAAAAGTGACCAAACGTAAATTGTCGAGTAACGAATTTTTTTCCTTGTTGGTTTACATGCAAAACGTGCTTATTTAGTCATATAAAAGACATCTGTAGTTTTCAAAGTTTTTGTGGTCTATATGAAAAAAAAATACTTATAAAGT
>NW_012130116.1:219198-233774 GCF_000143395.1 Atta cephalotes | reverse complement strand
CGTACGTCGTACGTACGTACGTACGTTACGTTAGTTACGTTAGTAGTTAGTAGTGTTAGTTGTACGTCGTACGTAGTAGTTGTGTGTGTGTGTGTGTGTGTGTGTAGTGTGTGTGTGTGTGTGTGTGTGTGTGTTGTGTGTGTGTGTGTGTGTGTGTGTGTGTGTGTGTGTGTGTGTGTGTGTGTGTGTGTGTGTGTGTGTGTGTGTGTGTGTGTGTGTGTGTACTCACTGTCAATACTGTAATACGTAAATAACAAATTTTTAGTATTAGCAGTCAATATTGCACTCTTAATAATAATTTTAATGTCTACAAACAATGTTTAATAAAAATTTGTAATAAAATATGCGTTTATAAATTATAATCTAATTCTTATAGATAAATATATGTATAAAAAACATTAATATAAAGATTAAATACGATAGAGAACGTCAATACAATCAAAGTTAAATGTTTCGAATAATACAATATTTGACCATGTTGACGTTCTCTATCGTTTTGATGTATTCATACGATCATCTTTCTTAAGTCTTAATAATATTAATATAAAGAATTATAGAAAATTTATAAGACAAATTTAATATAAAGAAAAGCGCTTGTTATGTAATGATTAACTTAAAATTTTAAGTTTTAATATTTATTGTTACAATTAATTTTTATAAATAATTAATTTTTATAAATAATTTTTTATAAATAAATCTAATAATTTACTTTAATATTATAAAAAAGTAACAGATCGTTACTTTAACGCATTATTTTTTTGAAGTAGTGTTTTTAATTCTGATAAAATGTTGTAAATAAATTTTTTTGAACGTAAAATTAATTTAAGTTTCTAACTAACACAATAAAGCTTACATAAAAATTTTCAATCGTACGTAGAGATTATATGTACATTACCTTTCAATTTTGGAAGATAAAGGAGCCAACGCAGGGTGACAATGCAATAATATATTACTTTAATTTATATATACAGGGTGTTTGGAAAATACAAATTATATATAAATCCCAATCTAAATTATGTGTTGGTCATTAAATATGACAAAACATAGGATGAAAAATCAAGTAGTCAAATAGTACATCAAAGAGATAAAAACCGAAAGTATATTAAAGTATATAAGTAAGGAAATTAAAAGAAGTTATTTTTTAATAATATCTGTGAGTCGAAATCGCATGCCAATGGATAAATCACAAAGTATCGCACATTAAAAACCACTGACAAGATCTCAAAAAGACATGTATCCTCAGTGTGATAAATAGAGAGAAAACACGAGTACAATGTAATATAAGTAAGAAAGTGGTAAGTAGAAAAGAGGGGATTGGTTAAAGAGGGGGAAACTGATAAAGAAAGGAAAAGTATATGTCTGGAAGTCTCTCAGTATTACTTTGCTTATTAAGTCCATTTTTTATCTTTTTATAAAAATCATTTAGAAATTAATTTTCTATCCATGTCCACAATGCGTGACAGACATTTGTATTAATATAAATATTTTGTAGACGAATTAATGATAATATTATAGTAAGTAACAGTTGATATTGGTTTTAATTTGTAATACTAAAAATGATCAAATATATGGTCGAAACGTTTATCGATATGTAAATTAAAGTAATATATTATTGCATTGACATTCCGCGTTTGGCTTTTATGCTCCTTTATCTTTCAAAATTGACTTAGTCAAAAGCCATTATTTTAAAAGCCGTTATTAAAAAATTATACCTTTCTTTAATAACATTCACACCAATATAGTTTTAACAAAATCAAAGAATCGATGTATAATTTGAATATTTAAAGGATCATATCATCATACAGAGAGACGTAACTTTATTAACTTTTTACGTCGGTTATTATCAATCCGATGCTATGCAGCAAGTCAATAATAATTGTTATAATATAATTGTTAATTTCGACGTCTGAAAATAACTGTAGGATGTTACCTGCCTATCGTGGAAAAAAATACGATTATAGTAGATTATTAAGTTCTCAAACCAGGTGACAAGATTAGGTGTGGAAGAAAACCGAATGGAATACTACAGAGTTTGAAAAAATTCCATGATTAGCGCACGCTCTAATAGACGTGTTAATTGTTATGTACTATAGAAAAGTAGATTATGAAACACCGAATAAAATTGCTTGCTCCTTTGATACGAACGAAAATGCCAAAAATACTAATAAAAAAATTAGCTTTTTTTATTACGTTATAAATAGTTATCTCAATTATAATGTGTTTAAACATACGTTCGTAAGTATTAAATAGTAATCAAACTTGATAAGTTTGCTGTTACATTCGACGAACCAAGTTCATAAATACAATAAAAAATCGTTAAACTAATGACGACCGAAGAAAAGACAATTAAAATAATGTATAAATATGACGTATTATTGATTGATGATAATCGTTATTAATCAATGAGATTGATATTGAATTCTGATATAATTAACAGATTGTCGTGACAGCGTGAAGTGCATTCAAAAGATTCGTTTTTCGACATTTTCGTCACTTATTCACTATTTTACAATATTTCATATTACATTTTAATATTTGAAAATTGATGACAATTTTTCTACATATATTTGTCTAATTTGCAAATAAATTCCTTACAATTTGTTTTAATTTTATTACGCGTACAAGTATACTCGAAATAACACTCGAAGTTGTATACTTCTTTATAATATAATTCTCCATAAATGTATTAATCATATATATATGATAAATATAATAATATATAAATACAATGTTGTACATATAATACAATACATAAAATTTAATAATAAAATTTTCATCTAATGAAATATATTATTTAATAAAATTCCTCTATGTTGTAATGTGTTCATTAAATGACAAGAAATATTTTATAAACTACGAGTGATTTTAATCTTGTAATATCTATTAACGAGTCAACAAAGCTTATTCTTATACTTATCAACTCTGGATTTATATATATATATATATATAAAATCTTAAATCTTCGCACGCAGAGGTACAAAGATTTTACAAAAAGGTATGTAGTTTCGTACATCTCAGCTATCACTTTAAATCATCATAATCTCGTTATCACCGTCGTTTATTAAGTTTTCAAGATAGTTTAAATTTTGATAATTTATTTTTGTAATCATATAATATTACATAATATGTAAAAAAAACAGTTTTCTGTGTTTTACCTACTTTCGTGGTAATTGTATTTTTTCTATTTTATTAAAATTTCTAATAATTGCAGTTAAAAGTGAATAATAAAAAAATTAGAAGATTAGAAAAATTCAAGCAAATAGCAAGTTTCAATTTTCGTTCTTCAGAAATGTACAAGAAGTAATTAGCTTTATTTATAATGTAAATAATACTAGCAAAAAATATTTCACTCATAGATGCTGTTAAAATTGTGTTGTTTTACATAACATTAAACTCAAACGTGGAATTTCCTCATCGAGTTCCTCATCGTGTTTTCGACCGAACGCGCATGAAAATTGCCTCGTTATCAAGATCGCGTTTTTGATACTTAAAACAATGCAACAGCGTTTAATAAAATTGACTCAATCTTCGCAATGTCTTTACATAATTCTGAATTCCGACGTGAATATTGGCTACATTTATGCGCGGTTTTAGTCGATTCTGCTTCGAAAACACTCAGTTTCCTCAAAATGATCGCAATTACGATATTACTGTGCCTCGGAATGATAAGATCATTCCTGTATCATTTCGTGATTGGAAGTGTGAGAGTAATTATGATCGAAGGCCTCCAAGGATTTATTTGCAATTCAAAATATGCACAATTTATATTTTCCTCATAAAAACGGAGGAAGATAACAAGAAAACAGAAACAAGTAGAAAAGTATGGCAAATAATAGGAAACTATGACAAACGTTCACAATAGTTATATAATCATTTTCCAGGCATGGAATGCGTTAAAAGGAAAAAGAAAGGGATAGAAAATATAAATATCAAAGAGCGGAGCGCTTGAGGAAGAGCTCTACGGCAGAAAACACGTTTTAACCGCCGGTGACTTTTGCGATTTTTCACGTTTCATGGCGATTTCGCTCTTGACATTACGTTCGGTATGCATTTCCGCCGGAAAGCAGAGGAGTCAAAGCCGCGTGCTGATCCGTGCGGCTGATCACAGCACGTGGCTTTAGATGTCCGCAATGCGCATAATAATCGCGTAGAAAGAGGCTCGCGTTACGTGCATTGATAGGCCGCGTATATGTCCATTATACAAGTCAATATGGCCGATCGAGATTAAAAACCAGTATCTCAGGCAGAATTTCAAGTTATCTTGGAGGCGATTCAATCAGCGATTGAATCACGTGTCGATCCTCTTATTTCTTCGACATTATGTATCTGGAAGTAAAAGCGCGACGCTTTTACTTCTTGAACGCTTGAACTTCTGTTTCTTTGGTCGTATTCCAACATACACTGCCAGTACTGAAAATCTAATGCCCGGTAATCGAATAATAAGGATTTCGCACGAATTCGAATTTTGACTAAAGCAATATTTTTCGCAATAAAAATTATTCGCAGATTTAAGATTCTTATTAACATCCGATTTTACTAATATTCTATTTATTAATACTCCTATAAATATACGTATTAGCCTCAAAAATTATTAAATTGTTTGATAATTTAACAAGTGGCATTATTACGTTGATTTTGCTCATGATTGCGTTCCAAGATCAGAAAAAGATTTCGCCACGCGGTTTCAATCTATCAGAGTAAATTCATATAGAAATATTTAAGCACTAATGTTCGTATTCATAGTTACATCTTGTATTTAAGACTTCCTTAAATTTATCTTTAGATGCTCAATAGCCAATAAAATAATTCGTAGAGCGCATTTCAAGATAAATTTAAGGAAGCTTAAATATAAGGCCTGATTATGAATACGAGCATAAGATCTGCTTTGACCAAATATAGGATTCCTCTTATTTAATTAGATTTATAATATATATTCATGTTACGTGTACTATAGATTTTCAGTATTGATAGTGTATACCTACATTTTTTGTGGATTTTCAACCTTTGAGATCGGGGTATCGTTTTAAGGTAAGTAATTATTCAAAAATAGTTCATGAATTGTATTGACGAACAGTTTACAAACTGAAACGAGATGAAAATGATAAAAATGAGCAAAAAATTTATTAGGTAATGATCAATAAAATTATAAATATTCTAATACATTCATTTACTCTTGATTTTCATTTCGTTTCAAATCGATCCCTTAGATCGAATAATGGATTTACTAGAAAAAGCAGTTTTGCAATTACTATTACGAGATTGTTTAATATGATTGGTTATATATATTTAGATCCAGCAAGAAAGAGCAAGAATCAATCGTATTAAAGAATCTTACAACAGTTGCAAAGCTGCTTTTTCTGCTGAATATAGCCATTACTCAATTTGAGAGTCGATTATTAATATCTTGAAACAAAACGAAAATTAAATAAATAAATAAATAAATGTACTAATTAATTATTAACCAAGAGAATTATAAATATTTTGTTTTAAATTCGTTTACTTAATATATATATATATATATATATATATATATATTATTATAATTTATTCATACATTTATTCATTTAGGTAATTTTCACCTTGTTTCGAGATACACATCAACTCTGTAAGCACTTTCGGTTTGTTCGCGAATATTTCTCGAAAATGTTCTACAAAAATTGAACATGTCCACATCCAGTGTTCATTTGGGATTAGTTGCTTTTCTTTTTATTTTATCGCCTTTTAATTTATTTTCTAAAACAAACTTGAAATAAACTATTCACAAACAGCAAGTAAACAAATTATTAGGTTGTTCGGAAAAAAGTTCATGCCGATGTTGAAGGAAAATTGAAACGCAGAAGATTTAAAGTTTAGTATACATTTATTAAATTATATAGGTTAGTCGGCACGAACTTTCCGGACAACCCAATAAAATAACTGATCGCGGATTATTTATTAATCAATTATTTTATCAATTATTCATGAACTTTTCATCAATTTCAGTAAAGTTATTACACCTTTATGATATTCGAGAGAATACAATGCGTTTTTTTGAAGAGAGAGAAATTCATGTTTGTTTGCGGCAAACACGCGCGAGCGATTCTTATCAATGCAACAAAAGTAATCCGTGTGCGATTGTTATCGAGGAGATGCAACTTCCAAAAAATCGATGCGCCAAGCTGATATGGATGGATGATAATAGGCTGAATAATCATTAATGTCAGATAATATTATTGTTAAAAAAGATGCATATTAATTCGTGGTACATTGTCGCGGACGTAAAGGTAAACAATTAAAACATGTAGGTAAAATAGATAAGTACCGAGAGAGTGGTTCATAAGGAGAATCTAAGAGCAGAATCTACAAACATTGCTCAAGTTCCAGATGGTTTTAAACCAGTGCTGAAAATGCCGTAAATCAATCAGAGAGCGTATTAGCATCTTAAGACATTACTTGAAACTGAGGTCTTGAAATAGAACGGATATAAATACCGACCTAAGTTCAAATCCCAGCAGTGCCAAAAGTACCTTGATGTTATATATGTCACAGTCAAAGTGTTAATTCAGTAAAGGCCCGATCTAAGATATAGAATGCATGTCGTAGGACTATAAACTATTTTAATTTTAATTATAATAGTTTGCAGGACACGCAAAATGGACGCAGGAATTTGGATGAGCTTCAACTTTAATGTCCGGCATCCTACATATTGTGGCCTATTATAATATATTATGAAATATGTTTTCACTTGCGATCTGCGTACTATGCAAATTGAGCTTAAATGTATATATACACTTTCTATAATCAGCTGTAATTAACGTATACATTTACTAAAATTAATACTTTGATAATTCAGATATTTCGTCTTTATCTAGTGATAGAGAAGCGATTGAAAAAAAGTAACAGGGGAAATTATTATATTCGATAATCGATGAGGAAAATAATCGATGGGCGCAGCGTTTCCTGCTTCGGTCGATGAAAGGCATAAGACTATTGTATATAGATACGTACAATTTAAATTTGTGTACCCGGGAAAAAAATGTTAATTATATTAATGAACATATTTTATATATAATTATATATAATTGTATATAAAATATGTCCATTTTTTTATAAATATATATTAAATATATATTATGTAAATATAATATATATATTTATATAATTATATATAAAACATTTTTCGGATACATTTTTCAGGTAACATTAAAATTATTACATTTTTCTTATTTCAATATACATTTATTTAGATATTATTTTAGATTAGACGTTATATTAATATTATTTTTATTTCAATATTGTATTTGTAAATATGTATTTGTAAATATTATTCTAATTTTCAACAGATGCAACAATAATCTTTTTATATATATATATATATATATATAAAGTTAAAATTTATTTCGTTATTTTTTATGCAAAACTGCCACCTAAATTTCTAAAGCAAGTTTTTTAAGTTAATTTAATTTAGTCCAATATTAAGCGTTTCCGTAATTAAACCTTCCCTAAAATATGCATTACGAAGAAATCAACTTCGCAAGGTCGTTGAAAAATTTACACAAGCCGACGTTACGAGGGAAAGGCGCAAAACCTTTAGAGCACTTGGTGCAACAATTTGGATACTTTCGAATAATCGTACGCGCTTGATCGAACAGGTATTGTACTCGGTCGCCTTCGACAGCGCGAGGAGAAAAAGCGAGGGAGAAAAAAAGGTGGGCTTGGAAAGAGTTGGAACAAGAGAAGGACACCTCGCGAAAGCGTGATATCAAGTCAGTGAAGCCGGCACGGTTTGTTTATTTATTCGGTATTTCCTCGTTGTGCAACAATTCTAATCGCTAATTATTGCGATAATTGTCGTGAACGAGCGGGAAAAAAACAGCAGTAACGACATCGACGTCATCATTTCGCATGTCAATGCGATGAACGAATGATCGTCCTTCGTGCGAAAGTTTCGTTTGTGTAATATGAATAGAAACTTTCCATCCTCGTGATTGGTTCATGATCGAATCATCGCGCGATCGCCAAATCGTTACAAATATATCAAGTGTGCAATAGTTGAGAGCTTATTATTATCCCTGTCCTACATAATCATTGCTATAAAAAGGAATATCACGAAGCATGCTCTGCAACGAGAGGTATTAGATTTGTTCGCACTGCTTGTACTTTTTGCGCTCAGTATCTTCGCTTTCTCTCTCTTCAATGTCCGAATATATATTTATCTTTTTTTAAATATAAAAATTTTGGGAAATTTCGAATCGCGAATCATTTACAACAATAATTGTCTTTTCTTTATATAAGGATAAAATTATTTTACTTTTTGTGCTTTAATGTGTAAAACTGCTAATTAAATTTCTAAAACAAATTTTTTTCTAAATTAATTTAGAAAATTTCAGTCCAATATTAAACCTTTCTTTATTCTTAATCTTTTTTCTTAAATCTTTCTATAATTAAATCTTCCTCAAAATATGCGCGAAAAAGGAATCAATTTCGCAATTGCTGCTCTAGTCCGTTGAATTTGTGTATAAACTCTCGCGCGTTATTTCTAAATGTAATTTGTAAAAATATCCCATTAAAATAATTCATTTTCAAGTGATACTCTATTTATTTAGCATTATTAACATTATCATCTTTTGTATTATGCATGCCTATAGATAAACCTGCATGTAGTAGAAAAATATATACATGCACTGTCATCACAAACTATAAAATGATAGAAGTCATTTCGATTCTTTTTTTTACAAAAAAAAAAAGAATTGAACGTGACAAATTATAAGAAACTTGATCTATTTTGTACACAAATTTATCCTTTTTCATGTAAATATACTGTCATACGAGTGTGTAGAATTTTAAGTTGTTTTTTTACATACAAATATAAATATTGTTCTTATGTAAAAATGCACTCATTAAAATTATCTTAATTATCTAAAGAAACGTCATTCAACTGACTCAAACTATATAATTTTGTAACTAGTTATTCTTATGATATAAATGCTAAAAAAAAATTGCGTAATCTTTAAAGATAAATAGACCAGCAATAGAGTCTTATTTTAAAAACTTATATTTTTTTATCGATATTATACGTTTTTCCGAATATTTTTCTAAATCATATTTTTCGAGGGGAAAAATATAACTATATATAAATAAAATATATATTATTTAAAATTAACATTTTTAGCGTTACTTACTCGATTATGTCAAGGTTTCACTTTACTTTTGAAAAAAGAGAAAGAAACATATTTATTATTTTCGGATGACATTTTTGTAACATAAATCATGTTTTTAAAAATTAGTTGTTACCTAAAATTTAGATTTTTAGTTCCGTTTATGTCAGGGTTTCGCTCCGCTGTTTTTACTATCGAGAACAAAGAGAGAAACGTGTTTACAGTTTTATATTAAGATTAAGATGTTCTATTTGCACAAAATGAATTTCAAAGATAACGACTAATATGACAACAAAAAGGGAAAGAAATATAAAAATCTATTTCGAATCATTGAAGGAATACATATCCTCTCTCGAGAAAGAAACCGAAGAAAATATTCTATGCCTGACCTCATAATCGTTCTATGTTATGTATGAAAAATCGTTACAGGAATATCAACAGATGACAATTTAAATTTCTTTTTGATCGTTGTAAACACAACACACATACACGCGGCAGACATCTGTCCTGCGCTTATATAAAATCCATATTCCTAATGCATTCCAATGTTTCACATTTGTATCATCCACTCACCGTGCTCGATGTAAATCCCAAATTGTCGTGCGACATCCTGAGGGATGTATTGCTTAGTTGTTCAATATCAAATATCACCGATAGATTCTTGCATGCGATAAGTGCGCAACGGCAAGAGTAACAACTATCGAGTGATGAGAAAATAGCGAAATAGCGAAGGGTTGGTCAGATGAGCGATAGAAGAAGACAGGAGAGGCGCGACGGGGGTTGAGAGTGTCGAGACGATTTAAAGATCTCTGAAGGTCCGTTGCATTGTGCGTAGCGACAGGTACGGCCGCTGCAAGTCGACTGGTTTGACTTAGCGCGAAGTATTATTTATATAGCGTCACTCGTGTAGCGTGTGTGCGACTCGGGCTCGCGGTACCGTTTCCTATCCGTATCATTTCGGCGCATCGATGTGTTGAGACTGTTGAGGGGCGAGGGAAATTCTCGGCGCGTGGTGTGTTCGTCGCTCATTCAACCGGTCCGATTGACGGCGACGGCGAGCACGTGCTCATACTTTGGAGGTAGTGTCAACCCGCGTGTCGCTCGTTGATCAACACCTAAGGATTTTGCAACACGGTGCTGTCGAATGTGCATTGTTCGAAGGCGAGCGTTCAAGTCACCGAGCGACGATGCTATCGAATGGCGCGGGTGTATCTACTTGTGTTCGCGTTTCTGTGTGCGTCAGAGGGTAAACACTTACTTGTACCGAGCAAGTGTATTTTTTTTAATGTATACACAAGTAGGATAAGGATAAGTACGCGTGATATTTTCGCGCACTTGTTTAATAAATTTTAATTGGGAGGCATTAACGTATTTTTTTTTTAGTCTTCCACTTGAAAAAACAGAAAAAATTTAAGCAGTTTTAACTAGATTACGATATTTATCAAGTTATTACAAGGATATTATTCCGTAATGATTAGTCTCACTTGTTTTATGTTTGCACAAAAAAAATTTTGAAGGATTTCCTTGAAGCAATTGAACGTAAAAATACAGAAATATTTTAATGGTACATTAGATATATTTAATGTCAAATGTAAAATATAGTATTTAAATCTAGATCAGGCCTGTCCAATTTGAACTCCGGAGCAAAACGCAAAACCATCGACGCAAAAAAATTCAATGTGGGTAAGATTTCAGAAACTGTAAAGTTGATACGCATCTAAATGACGCTTATCAACACTTTATAGTTCTAAAATCTTACTAACATTGAATTTTTTTTACATCGATGGCTTTACGTTTTGACTTCGGAGATCAAATTGGACAGGCTTGATCTAGATTAAAGATTGATTATTTTGTAATTATTGATTAGCTATTATATATATATATATATATATATATATATATATATATATTAGCGATTATATATTCATTTTTTAACCACTTCATTATCGATGAATGATGCTTGAAATTTCAAAGATTTAATAAGTATTTTCATCGCAATGATAAAAATTAATTTATCTTATTTCAAGATTCCTTTGGTAGATTTAATGTCATATTCGAACTTTTATCGAAGTATTTGATAAATATCGCGCATGATTAGCTAATCTTCATTTTGCCGGAAGATTATATCTGTATTCACATTAATTTTTTTATCAATAATTGTTTTATTTCTGAGAATATGTAATTTAAATTATATACGCTAAATACGCGCGTTTAAGAGCGATAAGATCGAGGTGTCAATACGGATCTACATCAAAATTTGGTATAGAAATTATATTTTATTTTGCTAAACAACTTATTTTATAGCACATATATTCTATTCTGTGAATAAATAATTGATTTGATGTTTCCTGTTTCACATCTGGTATATATTTAAATATTATTCGAGTTAGGTAACAATCATCAATCTATTCGTTGATATAGCTTTGCTTTATGACAGAAGATGAATGTCTGCATTCATTCTCATATTTTGAATTCTCGTATTTTCTTCAAAAAGATACACTTTCCATTGTACATTTTCAATTTAAAAGGAAAATGGAAAGGGACGTGAAATATATTTTATGAAAAAATAAAAATGTATTAAATACAAAATTTGCATTAAATCGCACGTGTGTGATTAATTAATCTTCGTATTATAATCTCAAGATAAAGATATTTTACAACTATTACTCGTTCGCGAAGAGTAATATTCAATAAAAATTAGATAGAATCTAATTTTTATCGAAGCTGACATCATTTAACGATGATGAAAGATACATATTGACTAAAGTTTTCATTTACATGCTTCACACGCAATAGTTTCTTTATTTAAAATTTATTGCAATTTTCTCTCGCGAATTACGAGATGTGTCAGTTTAATCTGCTAAGTGTTCTCGGAACACAGTTCTCTCTTTCCTTTGTTTTTAAATAAAAGAAAAATTGTGGAAACGATAGAGTTTCAAATTGAATCACCGATAAATCATAATGTGTTATTCTGACAACTTGGCATTCCGAATCAAGATATCAAATCTTGAAAAACGTGCATGCTCGTTTGACTAAAACGTGATCGGAATGAAATAATAGCCATTTAACTTATTTTTTTTTGCTCGCGCAAGCATACTTGAAAAAAGAGAACGGTATTCTTTCTGTAAATATTTATGTATATTTTATTCGATAAGCTGAGATGAAGAATTTATTCGTTGAAATGATAATCTCTAGTGAAAGCCGATATTTCAATATCTCGAAGTCTTATTTCGCGTTGCACCGCACTGCAGTGACAGAAATAAATGGCGAATAATTCTTAGTATCAAGCAGATAAAAATAAAACGTGCGGGAAAGTACATTCAGGAAGCTGCAGTCTTTCCATGTCTTTCCTGAAGCGTAGACACGTCGTGCATAAGTTATGCGTTATATCGAAATTTTCTTCGTTTCTGGAATGAACGGATGAATCAATTAATGTTAAAGCGCAGACACTGAAATCAAATAATTTATATTTTCCGATTTAAATTAAGCAGCAGGAAAACAATTAATGCTTTCAAAATCGAGCGTCTGCACCTGAAAACGAGTCGTTTTGAGAACATGACGCTGCACGACCATGAATTTCGCGTGGGAGTAGCATGAGGTTAATGAATTTGATTGAATCACGGCCGTCTTTAGTCCTCGCGGTTCACCTTCCAGACTGAGCATTGTCCAAAGATGCGAATAATAGTCGCGTTAATCGAGAATCGCGTGTCACTCATCGAAACACCGTGCATTGTGAAACGCGCTTATCTTCACTCAACCTGGATTAGACATCGCGGAATGAATACAGCAATTCGCGGCGTATATTGTTGATGAAAAAATTTATATTAAAATGTTTTGTATTCATGATACAGAAATCTCCTAAATCATTTGTTACGCGAACACGCAAGTTATATATTTTCAGGAGAGAATAAAGAGGTTTGTGTGATCAAATTAAGTTCGAAATTTGCGAATTTATTTTAGGGAAAAGAATAAAGGGATTTACCTATTTATATTTGAGATGTAGAAAATTAATTTGTAATTTGAAATTTATTAAAAATATAATTCTCTGTATATATATACTATTATAGATCGAAAAATTTCGAGTTTTGTCATAATTATCTCATTTGTAATGAAGCAATCTGTTAGTTTTTCTCAGAATGTTCTATAGATTGAATTTAAAATAGACGTAGAAAAATTATTACAAAATGGTAGCAACATCAAATATCGTCAAATTTCTATGCGAAAATTAGAGCTCTATGTTTATGTAAAACCATTTTATAATGATATTTTTCTAATAATCTATTTTAAGTTCTGTAGAGCAAAATGTCTTGAAGAAAAGATCAGAAAATAGATTACTAGTGGATTACTTGTTTAAAAATCAATCTCATGGTAAAACTTGAAATTTTCGGGCCTGTCTTCAATGACAAAAAACTTCTATAATTTTTGTATTGCAAATTATTTTCTATATCTAAAATCAAAGTAAACTCAAAGTAAACTATCATCTAAATACAGAACTATATCCATTTATTCCTTTCTCTGAAATAAATTGGCAAATTTTGTCTCCAATTTAATTTATTAAATATAAATCTCTATTCCCTTTTCTTCTACTAAGAGAGCTCAATATGTCTTTGCTTGTAAAATTCGAATTTGGATGAGCGATATCTCTTCTGCATTAACATCTGAGTAATAAATTGTTGCAAACGAGAGTTGCACAATCCGGTCATAATTTTATTATATAATCATTCACACTTGGGAGCGCAAGGAGTAATTAAAGCTCAAAGAAGAAAGACGCGATTAATAAAATAATACCGGCATTAATCTCACGGCGTGTAATTTATAATAGAATATGTCATGGTCAACATGCATGTACATCTCTTACGTGAATGATGTACTTAAAAAGAAGATATGTAGTTATTTTTCTGCAATGGTAATATGTGTAAGATATAAAGTTAAAAATTAAGGATATTTATTTGCATCTATTATAATGCATCGTAGGCTACGTATTTATGAAGGGAAATTATTAACATATAATTATAGTTGTTGTGTGTGCGTGTGTGTGCGCGCGCGCGTGTATGTGTGTAATCGAATATTCAAAGGTCAATGTGCGATGACAAAAATCAACTTTAGGAATAAAAGGATTGTTTAGATATTGAAAGTTCTAACGATTTTTGGCACACGTTTAATAGTTTAGATGTTAGAATGAATTAACATAAAAAATCTAGAATTTATGTTTAAATATAAAAATTTTTATATATCTCAAAACAAGACAGAAGATATTAATATTAAGAGAAAAAAAAATAGATATAAAACTTGATGCAATCGAAGTTCACTGCAAAATAACATAAGAGCATATTTTTCGCAATTACGCATACATGGATCATGTGCCTGAATATATGTATATATGTATGTATGTATATACACATATATATATATATATATATATATATATATATATATATA
>NW_012130116.1:211637-218402 GCF_000143395.1 Atta cephalotes | reverse complement strand
ATATAACATATATATATATATATATATATATATATATATATATATACATATACACACACATATACACCAATGTTATTTACAATTTTAAATTTACATAATCTCATGTTATGGAAGCGTCGCATATACATACGCTAACCAATGATGCTCATTAATCTATGTTTATAAAGATCGGACGCAATATCGCAATGAATATATTTTATATATTTTATAAAATAATAAAGATCTCAACAATATAGAGCGATGGAATATATTATTCTAATTGGACACAAAAATTGAAGGCATTGAACATGAAAGTAGGATCAATCGTTTCTATTGCAACATTTATTTCCATACTGTACAAACTGTTCCTTAACAATTAGTTCATAAGCTATTTCAATTACATGCCATGTAAATGCAACATTGTAAAGATAAGAAAGTGTAATAATTTACAGAAGTTTTTTTGGAAGATATCGATATAATTCAAGATAGTTAAAAGTGATAAATAAATTCTCATAAAGGATAACTAAATACTCTCATTCCTGTATTGCACATCAGTGCCACACCAGACTTAAATCCTATATAGAAACATCAATCTACTTTTACTCCAGTGTCTTCAATTCTTGGCAATAATTTCTCTCCTTCTTTCTTTTCTCACAGTTTCTTTACGAAACTTCGCTTCACATATATAGAAATGTACATGTGTGTGTTTGTGTTGTGTGTTATGCATATGTATTTTTATGCATGTATATGTACGTATGTGTATGTATACTTCTTAAGTATTTAACAAATTTATGATCTAGATTATACAGTAGTTTAGGTAAGATCTTTTCCGAAAATATTTAATCGCGCGGTTTGCAGATATAGTCACTACATATCTGTATTTTATATATAGTGGACACAATCGAAGTGTTCCTCTGCCCAGTATACGTTCAATATAACTGCGATGCATGATAGGAATCAATAATTGCAAAAACATAGATACTTGATCAGTATTATGTCAAAAGCCTGAAGATCTCCTCTCCAATTCCTGATAATAATGAGTTATTGTCTCCTTTACCTTCGATTACTAGATTTTCCGTCGCTCTCTGTAACAAAAAGCCATAAAATAATTTAATATACATTGCTAATCTTAGAAAGTTTTCTAAATTCAAATTTCAACTAAATCAACGTAAACGTAATACTTAACGACATATTAAAGTATATATTTTTATTATATTATGTTATATTATGTTATTGTTAATTAATATTCTAACTTTGACCATCAAAAATTATTTACTATAGAGCAGAGCGATAATTTAACTTACATTATATTTTAACAAAAGGCACACATGATGTCCCTTCAGAGAATGACCGTATAAAGATGCAGTATCGTCAATTTGCTCCACGAGTGTGAGATTACATTTGCGGCAAATAATATTCAGAACCGTGTCAAAGTCCTGAGAAGGCATTACTTCTCTTTTAATTTTAGATACTAATTGACCACTTTTGAGAAGTCCCGTGAGTATGTCCTTGTGAGAGAGATGCCCGACCATAAACTTGCTACATGACAAGGGTACGGTGAAATCAAGCTTTTCTTGTTGCGTTCCTTCTTTACTTTCAAACATGTACGTCAATGTACCCCTAAGTTTCTGAGCAAACGTCACGTCCGAGACTAGAACGGTGAACTCAGTTTCTTTACTAGATTGCAGAGGCAGTTGGAACGGCAGTTTTATTCCAAATTCATCTCCAGACTAAAAGAATATGAAATGACACATTACAAAATTATTTTTATGAATTAAAGCAATTAAATTCCAAATATTCAAATATACATTAACTTACATTCCTAACTAATTTGAGTGACGATGTGTCTGGAACATCGAATACTAATTCTTTTACTAGCGGTTGACCTATATTTGTAATGCAAATTGATACGATAACTTTACTTGAGTCATCAGGGATCTGTCTTAGCTCATACCTCATGGAAAGGATCTTATTTTTGACTAATTCTTCGTAAGAGATATCTTGCTGTATTTTTTCAGTAATTGTGTTATATTCGATATTCATAATATCGTCCTTTATCTCTGGTAATATTTCTTTTGACGGAGTAGATATTCCAGCGGTTTCCTCATAATCCAACGACTTATTCTCTTTCTTATTTTTTGACTTCTTCGATTTTTTATGCTTTGCATCTTCATCATTGGATTTTTTATGTTTGTTTTGATTCTTCGACTTCTTGCGTTTGCTATCTTTTTGTGATTCGTTGGATACTTCTATGTATTCTCCTACAGTAGAAGATTGCACTTTCTCTGGAGACGAATTAGTTTCTAACCACAAGTTAGGCTCCCTTTCGTTCATCACTTCGTTTTCCGTGACATTCTTAACTTTTTTTTTAGACTTTCTATGTCCCTATCAATTTGCAAGAATGCATAAATTAAAATATTTTTAAAAATATATATATATAATAAAAAAAATATTTTTAAAAATATATAAATTGAATAAATTCAAATTATATTATATTTATTGAATATAAAAAGAAATTTACCTTTTCCTTTTTATTTTCTTTTTCTTCAAGTTTCTTCGTTTTTTTATTTTCAGTAACTCTATGTTCTAAGACAGGCAATCGTTCGTCTTCTCGTAAAGGCATATCCAAATCGATATTTAAAGCTCTATGTGGATCATTAGAATCTACTAAATCGTATTCATCACTATCACTTATTTCTGCACCCGGAGGTAATTCTCCAATTCCAGTATTTACTATTTGTGGTGGTAAACTATCATCTTTTTCATCCTCCTCCTCCGATGCAGATTTTTTATCTGAAAACATTCAATGTTAAGAATTTTAAAGATTTAACAACATATTTCATGTAATATATGATTCATATGCATAATTACTTTTATTTTTTTTGATTTCTTCTTCTTTTCATGCTTTTTATGTCTTTTATGACTGTTATTTATATCGCGACATCTGTGAGAGTTAGAAATTTTTAAAGAGATTGGGATATCTAACTCCGTGACAGGAATGTTTTCAAAGTCTTCATATGCATTCGATGAATTGTGATATGATGTAGGAGTCTTAAATGAGCCTTTCAGATAATGAGGATTATTTTCTTGTTCTAGTTTTCTTGCTTCACGTCTCCTCTCGAGTTCTTCCAAAGATGGTTCATTCGAATCCCGTTTGGAAAACGAATTATTCGGTTTATCTGTCTTAATGAAAATATCATTCATGTCTAAATCCTCTGAATCCGAGCTTTCCGAAGGTGGATCATTTATCCAGGAATCCAAGTCTAAATTCTCAGGTATTGGAACCTGGAAGATATAATGAAATGTTTATGATAAAATATATAAATAATCGACAGCACATATATATCAACTAATATAATATTTTATATTTTTTTTTATAATTTGTGTCAAAATAAAAAATATTTTTAAATAAATGATACATGTATACAATACTACTAAATGATATTTACTTTTCTTTGAGCCTTTGGTGCAACTGGATTAAGTTCACCTTCAAATGTCTTGATTAATTCTTGCGCAAGACCAGGATTTTCTTTTAAACATTCTAATAGTACTAATGCAGAACTTGATCTTTCTTGAACTTCCAAGTCGCCACTACAAACAAAAGCTGCTATTTTGTCTTTCAATCCGTAAATCTGTAAAGTGAAAGCTAATATTAGAACTAGAGATTTTATTTTAGTTTCATACAAATATGTTTATTCTTAAAATATCATTAATTGCATGGTGCATACTTTGCTTGCAAAATTTATTAAAAATAATAAATTTTATTATTATTGCATAAATTAAATATTTTATACCTTTTCCATAGTTTCAGTATCTTCCTCCTTTTCTGCTTTGGCAAATGTCGTTGCAGCTAGTTTTAATATATTATGAACGTAAACTGCCTGTATATGTCCTGGCAAACTAGAAGCTTGCGATCGCAACATAGACTGCAATGTTGCTAAAGGATCTTCCAATTCACTATTAATTTAATAGATCATTAAATGTTATTATATATTAATTAAATTAATACTTAATATGCATAAAATTCTTAATACCTAGAGAATTCTCCACAAATCCATGCTGCTGCATATAAAACTTCGGACATTGTTGCCCTTGGCTGGCCGGTTAAAAGATATGAATTCTCAAGCAATAAGGCACATTGTTGAACCGCGTATTTTCGGATAGCTTGTACACGAATTGCTACATCAAGTAATTGAGTTGCTACTAATGGTCCATGCTTGGTGCCTTCCATTCGCGTAAGTTCCACTAATACAGATATGTACCTGTGAGCATATGTGAAGTTTTCTATAATTTGTCCTAGATGATCAGATAATATAAATAAGATTTATATGAAAATATTTTATATTTACCACTCAAAATAGGTAATGAAGTGGTAGTTATTTTGTGAGCAAATCTGAATGATCTTTGAGAGTAATTCATCGCGATACATAGTGCCTTCGGCTTTATCCATATGTATCATTAACTTCTTAACTATCTCCATTAGATTTTTCTTGGAAACCATTCCATACAACAAATCCAAGGCACGCAGTCTTATAGTTTCATCTTTGTCATCAAGACACTGCATAATTAGATCTTTATGAGATTGCACACTCTTTGGATGATTTCTCAATATTTTCGACATTGCCAATAATCCCAGATATTTCAAGTTTTGATCAGAGTCTTCTATTAGTATTCTCAATTTTTGAACACACAACTGTATCGAATCAGAGTGACTTGGCATACCAGACGAGATAGAAATCAATACAGCAATTACTGTATTGATACATTCATACAGTAAAGACATTGCGGATGTACTAGAAACAATCAAATCAATTATTATGTTATAAATTATACCAAAAAATAATTTATTCATAAGGAAGAAATTAACAAAATATTATACACTGTAAAATAAATATTAATATTATAAATAGTATATTACAAGATATAAATAAAAAATAATATAAACATTAGACAGCTAAACTAAAATATAAAACTAAGTAAGCAATGATAACATTACAAACGCGATAATTAAATACTTTCAAAATACATTAGAATACCTGTGTATCAAATTGGTAAGGGGTTCTATTAACTTTCTGCCAAGCCTAGGTTCTAGAGGTGTCAATGCTCCAAACTGAAAATACAATGTCATATTGCCTTCTAAGATGTACTTGGTATTTTTTTTATATTTAGAGGAGCAGCTTTTTTAATTCTTATTTTGTGAATAGATGAAATATGTATAATCGCGAAATATATGAAAAACATAATATAAATGATTCTACGGAATACGTTTTGAGATACCGCTTTATACTATTAATATCATTGCAAGAAATAAACATTTGTATCTACAAAGATTTTAAATATTGTTTAAAACAATGAATATTGTATAAAACCTTGAAATTAGATCAATTAATGGTTGAGTAAGTTGTCGACCCAGCTTTGGTTCGATCAGGATTATAGTTGAGAACTGAGTGTGAGAAACAAAATCAACATAACTTACAATAAAAAAAAAGATGTATATGTGTAAAATTTATAATTAATATTAAAAAAATAGTTATGGATATAAAGTTTTTTTTATATGAAAGAAACGAAAAGAAATATTATTTATCTTTTAAAACTATAGTACAACAGCAACACTTACCAATTTGATAATTTTAATGAGCATCCAATTATTTGTAGAAGTTGTCATCAATTTAAAAAAAACAGGCGCTAAACTCAGGTAATTCTTTGGATTTTTTCTGGCTAATTCACAAACTACATTTACTGCTGCACTTTGAACACCACTGTCTGGATCTTCAAGCTTTTCCTTTAATCTAGGGAAAGCAGGTCTCAGGGCCTCGGGGAACCGCAGAAATACTTTATACATCATCAAAACTGCCTTCTTGCGTAAATATGGTTTTGTAGAAGTCAATAATGTCATTATATCATGAACCAAATCACGAGCTAAATCTGGACTTATAAAGCAAGACAAACCGCTCAGTGCTAAACCAGCGTCATACTGATTTTGACTATTTAAATCTTTACGAATCATATTTGTTGTTAGCATCAGTAGCTATAACAAAAAAGTATTAACAAATTACGAGATGATTATTTTCTTATAAATTTATATTTAATAATTTATATTTAATAATTTAATAATAATTTATATTTAATAATTTGCTAAGTAAGATTTTAAATATTATGTAGTATAGATATACGCGTAAATACATATATATATACAATTTTTCTTAATAATCTATTATACATCTTTTATTTGATGTATTTAACTTCATATTTAAATTTGTAGTGAAAGCATGTAAACATATCCAATTAAAGTATATATACAGAATGATCCTTAAGAATTCAAAATGAAATATATTAATCTTATGCTGGAAATAGCTTAGTTTCAAAAATATAGAATATCAAAGTTGAAAGAAAAAATTTATTTTTTCTAAAACTTTGAAAACTCAAGTTATTTTTCATTAAACATATAAAATTCGATTTTCGATAAAATAAGGCAAATGATTTTCAAAATTTTTGGGAAACACAAAATTTTGAAACATTTATGATTCATCTTGTATATATCCTGTATGTAACAAATGTTGTACATGTTACAATCCACATAGTGTTGGCATTGCCTTTTGTATAATGCATTGCCCAATCATATTAACATTGCAAAGTCCACTTATATTGGATTGTGGACAATGTTGACATAGCTTGGCAATGTTGACATTGTCCTCTTGTGGACTTTGTCCATAACATGTATGTGTGTGTGTGTGTGTGTGTGGTGGGGGTGGGGGGAGAGGAGAGAGAGAGAGAGAGAGAGAAGAA
>NW_012130116.1:209209-211617 GCF_000143395.1 Atta cephalotes | reverse complement strand
ATAGTAGTGTGTGTGTGTGTGTGTGTGTGTGGTGGGGGGGAGGGAGGAGAGAGAGAGAGAGAGAGAGAGAAAATATATATGTACCTGAAAAATGTATATAAAATATTCATGCAAGTGGCCTCTCAATAAATAAATAAAAGTATATATAAGATATACAGAATGAGTCATCAGTACATTTAATAAATTTGATAAGTATATTATCAACAATGGCTTTTACCTCTGTTTCTGCATGAAAACTTTGACTGGCAGCAAGATAACCAATTCGCTTGTGAGTGAACTTTGTCGACGACATTACTTCTATTATGTTAAAGCCAGCCCAACTGATGTCGTACCCCAACATTTGGAGCTGGAAATAGTAAGAATAAATTAAAATCATTATAATACTTGCGACAAATTGAACTGAATAAGTTAACTCGTGATAAATTGACTATACAATTGCTGAAATTGCATCAAGTCGATTCTGTCAAAATTTACATATGTTAGAGACTTACATATGTCAACTTGGCCACGGCGTTGGCTTTGACTGCCACATTGTCTTGCCGCAACTCTTGCTTGATCTCCTCGATACATTGTGCAATGTACTTCGCCTGATACAGAAAAGAGAAGTAAAGTATCCTAAGAACTGTTGAAAAAATAGATAGAACGAGCAAGGAGGAAAATTAGGTTAGGTTCTGACTAAAGGATAAGACAGCGAGGAAATTGTGAATACACACGGGAATCACCTCGTTTTCTTTATTGTTCCTGATTCCGCGCACCAGATCCGTCAAATTCTTGTCAAACATCCGCTCAAAATTCCCCTTCACCTTACGGAGTGCCATGGTCGCATTAAAAAAAGATATTAAATGCTGTATGCGCTCGCACTACACCGCTCAAGGAACTTCCTTGCACATCGGTCGTATGTTTCGATTCGACCAGACGACACGTGGCCCTGATCATTACAGTTAACTGTAAATCTGTATAAATTCCAGTCCTATATTCACATTTTTTTGACAGACAGGTGGACGAGTAAGAGAGGAAGAGAGAGCGAGATACCAGGGAATTATATCTAAATGAGAAATGTCAAGAGGGCAGACAAATATGAGTTATCTGTGTCTTCGTCCAATGACTACGTTTAGCAGAGAAAGAAGCTTTGCAACTATGTAAAATTCTTTAATATGATTGGTCTTGCTCTTAGTTCCTTTCTAGATCTAAATGTATAAACCAATCAAAGAATTTTACAATAATTGTAAAGCTGTTCTCTCTTCTCTCTATTAAACGCAATCATTGGATATCCATCTATTGGGTATTTGGTATTACAGACATTCAGTATTCTTAGTACATAGATTGAAATCTTAATATTTATTTCTGTTTCTTCCATTATAATTCCTGCTGCAATTATTG
The DNA here is from genome assembly GCF_000143395.1 of Atta cephalotes. Lineage (NCBI taxonomy): Eukaryota > Metazoa > Arthropoda > Insecta > Hymenoptera > Formicidae > Atta > Atta cephalotes. Next base: position 210,237 of record NW_012130116.1, on the reverse strand, counting down.
ATTGCAACTCGTTCTGGAATATAATTGTCACCTACTTATTCACCTACGCGAGATTCAAATAAATAAATAAATATAAAAACGTGTATTTTAAATTATATGTATGTACACATGATTTTAATACATATATGTTCTTTTTAATTTTATACATATGTATTTATTATTTATTTACATATATTTTAAACATGTATATTTTTAAATGTATTTTAAAAGAATTAAGAATATTACAGGAAAAATATATAATCAATTTAAGACCGATTCATAATCGATTCTTATTTTAAGACCGTCTTAAGTTTAAGTCGCTTTAATACGGCCCCCTGATTGATTCATAACATTTTAAGATTGTACTTAAGACGATCTTAAATATAAAATCCGACTATGAACCGGCTTAAGAAGTAATTTTAGCTTACTTTTGGTCAATTATTATATTATTAATATCTTTTCAAGACGTTTTTTTATTATTAAATTGCTTGATTTATCATAGTTCTTCTATTATAAAATAAAAAGAAGTAAAAATAATTATTTAGAAGAGATAAAATAAATATTAAACAGTAGCATCCTAGTAAACAAGAGACATTCTGAAACATCTTAGTAACGTTGCAGCAACGTTACTGAAATATTTCAAAATATTTCTAGTTTACTGGAATGTATTAGAAGTCATTCATATCAGAGACGAAAAAATAAAGTGCAAAAAAAAAAGAAAATCGATCATTAGGGATTGTGCACAATGGAAGAAACAGAAATAAATATTAAAATTTCAATGTATTTTCTATGTATTAGAAATCTATACCGAAATATACGGTTTCTGATAGATTGAAATCTTAATAATCGTTTATTTCTATTTTTAATATATATATTTTTGGGTCCATTATGTCAAGACTTTTATATTGCACCATTATATATTGTACGGTAGAAAAACTATTATTTATAATATGTATACTCTCTGTGTGTGTGTGTGTGTGTGTGTGTGTGTGTATATGTGTGTGTGTGTGTGTGTGTGTGTGTGTGTGTGTGTGTGTGTGTGTGTGTGT
>NW_012130116.1:199465-209189 GCF_000143395.1 Atta cephalotes | reverse complement strand
CTCTGTGTGTGTGTGTGTGTGTGTGTGTGTGTGTATATGTGTGTGTGTGTGTGTGTGTGTGTGTGTGTGTGTGTGTGTGTGTGTGTGTGTGTTATCATATCAAAATTTAATTGTGTCGAGTGAAGATTTAATTGTATACATTTAAATTTTTTCAAAATTATGTTAAATTATTGGTTCCTAAAATAAAAAGCCATTCGATATAATAATATTAATATAATTGTAATTCAAATGTGCTATAAACAAATATTGTATAATGATATAAAAAAATACTTTATCAGAGAATGCTGTATGTTCTAAAGACGTTCTTAGAACGTTTTTCAGATAAAGTGTACTATATGTCCTGAGGACGTATAATGTACATCTTTAGGACATAGACGTCTTTAGGACATACTTTTGAAAGTCTATGCTATATGTATGGGATAGATATTTTACAAATTGAATTTAATGTAATATAACATCAATATATCTAATAACTTAGTTTTTAAAATTATGTGAAAAATGATGGACAATTTTTTACGAGATATATAAATTCAACCAATTAGATATGATTGTCGTGCCTCTCATATGACGCATGCGCATGAGTTCTGTGTTTCTTTCGGAGCCGTTTATTTCATGTTTAGAACATTAATCAGTAACTGTTCTTATCAGTTCTTATATAGATTTAGGCGCATATGCATGCTTCATTAAGCGGCAAACATATGTATGTAATACGTTTCGTCTCCACTGTATTACAGAGATGGTTTAGAAAGAGATGGCGAGCCGCTGATCAATTAATCGAAGTCTCCGATACAATCGATTTTTGCACTCACACATATGTACATACATATGTGCACTCTCACGATCTCGGCTTTTCTTTGTATTGACCCACCCACACTTGGAGATCTTCGGGTGTTCATCTCAGATTGCTCTCAACTTTCATAGTCGATCGCCGATCGGAGCGAGCTGAGAGACAAAGGCTGAGCAGAGTCGAGGACGGTATTCGGAGTGTTTGAAGTTTCTACGAATCGACGGATCGATTATGGAGCGACGCGCATCGCGCCTCCATTCGATGCGAAGCCGTGAGTGCGCAGCACTCTGAACAGTCCTGAAAAGAAAAAGTCAGACGTGCTGTTCAGCAGTAAGAGACTGCAAGAGACTCGAAAGAGATTGAGAGCAGTGCACCGCGTCTACTGGGCGTCACTGTCATAGTAGCAACATCGGGTCGGGGGTGGCACGACGCATGAACGCGCCCCGCATCGAGAAGTTGAGAACCGCTCCGGTATTTGTATATTTAATTCCTTATCTCTCTCCCGGTACGCGCACGGAATTCGCGCGACGTAGGGAATGGAATGTCTTTCGCAGCGTCACACGTCGGTATCTTGTTTCGCATGGCTGCGCCCGGCTACGAGATCCGATCCCGCGGGACTCTCGTCATGAGATATATTAAATTGCCTCGTAGATTGCTCACTATGCCATGCGAAAGCGTTCGTCAACGTATTACGCGATGTTAATGCAACATATTGTAATAATGCCGTCTGCATTTTGTTTGCGTTATTGTTACTAGACGACGAAACTTCTGTTTTTGTCTTTTACATGTACGGGATCATCAGAACTTAATACTTATAATTATATCTGATAATCATATGTTTAAAATTACATTCTGCAAAGAATTCTGCTTTGTTTATTTTGTTGTTGCACACTTTCTTTTTATTTTACAGAACTTGTCGCAGGTGAACATTTCATCTTCGACGGAATAATGACTTCGGATTACTTTACTTTACCAGTTAATATGGACAGAGTATGTAGGATCTGTCTTCAAGAGGGTACTAATTTGTCATCAATCTTCTCCTCTACACAAGAAGTGAACAATCTCACGGGTCTTTCTCAAAAAATACAAATTTGTGGCTCCATTGAGATAGATGAGCAGGATGGATTACCTTCCCTGATATGTAATGACTGCATTTACAAGGCCAGCGTCGCCCATGAGTTCAGACAACAATGTCAATACTCTGACGCAAGATTACGCATGTACTACAATAAGCCTGTCAAATCTATTAAGTCTACCATGGTAAAAACATCAAGTCTTCTCAAGTTATATTTGCCTATGTATGAAAATACATGATAGTTTATGTGATTTTTCAGGATTTGCAGGATTCTTATACACAAACAGATCTACAAACAAGATTTATACAGTCAAAAAAGTCAGACCACTTTCAAGAGGATTATTTTAAGGAAGACATGCAAGTAGTTGCGAGTGCACAAGAGTACATTCAAACCACCGATTCATTTCCCAGAGTCAATCTAAATACCAATCAAATTCAAATACCAGATGAAAAGCTATTCATTTGTTCTATTGGATTTGAAGGAAGTAAAGAAGAGGTGAAAGATTCTTGCATATCAGAGAGTGAGGTTCATCAAATGACAATAGTACAGGAAGATGCACAGGGTACTAACATTATTAATTTACAAAACAAGGATGACGAAATTAAGGAAGCCGATCAGTATGTGGAAAAGAATATAGTTCAGGAGGAGCAATTCGTGACTGAAAGTTTATCCAATGATAATATAGAAGAGGAAAATGTCCCGCAAAAACGCACATCTACGAGAAAAACAAAATCTGCTAAAACATATAGCGACGATGAGGTTGTTGACAATTATTACGAGCCGAGTAGTGATAGCCAAGATTCAGTGGAGTCCAAGTTTAAATGTAAGGTCTGTTCCAAACAATATGCAACACAGAAGGGTCTGAAGAAGCATGCTTTGGTCCACGAAAAGAAATATAAATGTGATATCTGTTTAAAAATGTTTTACAAGCAGGAAAACATGGAGAATCATCAGAAGATTCATGCATCGAAACCGCATGCGTGTCAGCTTTGTCATGCATCCTTCTCAAAGTCTCAGAGTCTCGTGAGGCACTTAAAGTCACATACAGAGAAAGTAAACGATATGATTAAGCAGATCAACACAAGCGAGCGAAAGGATAATAAAGAACCGAAGAAAGAATTTAAGAGTGAAGATGATACCGATGATGAGACTGGGCCTGCCAATGAAGCGGACGAATTCGAGAACGCGCCAGAATTGTACAAGTGCGAGATTTGCAACCAGTATTGCTCATCCTTGAAGAATCTAAGAAGACATGCACTGGTGCATGGCGACAAGAAGTACTCTTGTACTGTATGTAAGAAATGGTTCTTCAGGCCGGATACATTAAAGAAACATGCGGAGAAGCATGGACATGGGCTGTTGGATAATTTGATGGATGATAATAAGCTGTACGATTCGGATGACGACGATATGCCAAGCAACAATACGATGGATCCTCCACCGGAGGGCGAAAACGTCAAGAAAGAGGAGAGCGACGAGGAAGGAACTGGAGAATACAAATGCCAACATTGTGACAAGGTCATGGCCACCAAGAAAGGTCTGCGACGGCATGTATCGATGCATAAGCCTAAGGCCGAGCCAGTTACTTGCGAGATTTGTAGGAAAGTCTGTGCAAGTCAGGCTCGTCTCGTTCTCCATCAGAAAACGCATAAGCCGAAAGAGAAGGTACCGCGCGAGTATCTGTGTCATATCTGTAGTAAGGTATACCCAAGCAATTCGTCCCTCACCTACCACATGCGAACTCACACCGGCATTAAGCCACATGTGTGCAAGACATGTAACAGCGGTTTCACGACCACGACAAGCCTGGCGAATCACATTCGTATTCACACAGGCGACAAGCCATTTGTGTGTCACGTATGTAGCGCCGCATTTGCTGTCAGCTCAGCTTTTCGCAGACATTTAACCCGACATACTGGTGAAGCAAATTACCTATGTAAAACCTGCGGTAAAGCTTTCAAGAGACTTAGCACGTTAAAAGAGCATACGTACACTCATTCTGGTGAGAAACCGTACGTATGCAAGACGTGCGGCGCCGCGTACAGTCACAGCGGCAGTCTCTTTGCACACCAGAAGCGTTGTCGCGCCCAATATGGCGAGATGATTGTTGATGATCACAATCATCATCACATACCACATACAATTACTCATATCCACGTAAATATGAATAACGTCAATAACGGACAAGCAGTGCGACCAGTCGCTATGATAGGTCAAATGTTTTAAGAACGAAGTGGTATCATAGATTACAAGCGTTATCTGCGATGAGTGTTGTGTATAAGTTGTGCAGCTGTAAATCGTATATATAAAATACGTGTAACATAAGCTGCACGTCCTCTATAAATGTACATACAACTCATTTTTCATAATGAAAAATGTTCCTTGAATATACTCGACGCACGCGCTCGAAGACTAATTCTTTACTTTTAAAAACACGTAAATAAATATCTGTGGTGTAATAAATAAAAGGTACTCATGTTTATACGAGAGTAAAAGTTTTCAAAATGGAATAAGTACTATTATTAAAATTGCAAACTATTTTTTTATTATTTGATATCATAGGCATGAATATTTGTGGATTTTACATGTTTCAATATTGTATATATTTATATACATATATATATATATATATTTTTGTATGTTTCGTATAATCCAGATTTTGTTATACCACATATTACATGATAGTTGTTTGTTTTGCATTGTTATATTTTAGAAGGGAATGATTTTTTTCGTATAGCTGAGTTTTATTTTTTTCTTTTATCAGTAGAATTATTTATCTGATTATTTGAATCTGAGAATTATTTATGTAGAATTATTCATATAGAATTATTTATCTGATTATCTGAAAATTGATTTGAGAAATTAAATCAATAAATGAGTGAAAATAAGAGAGAATTCGAAGTCGATTTATTCGCAATGTTAATAAAAAGAATATAGAAGCAATAGTATCTACAGACTCGTAAACGTAATTATTAATTATTTTTGTGTACATCTTATTTTTAGAGTACATCTTAAACATTTTGATAATTTATGTACAAAAATAGCGCTAGAAATGTAATATCAGGTATACAATTTCTGGGCTGTGACTATCGTGTAAATGATAACCGAATGAAAGATGTCAATACAATCTATTCATTTAATAAACTTAATTGGTATATATTTCATCACCAAAATAATTCATAATTAAATGAATGATAATCATATTCATGCTATGTATGTATACATTTACAAAAATTACTTAGATTATATAAAATACGATTGAAATGATTATACTGTTTATAATGCGTATAAACGTTATCATGCAAAGAATTCTGCGATCATATTTTTTAAATTCATTAAAAATGAAAATCTTAATGTCACATATGCTAGATAGATGATATATAGATACTGAGATATAATCTTTTAACTAAAAATACTGTATTTGAAAGTAATAAGAATCAGAATATATGATTTCATTTAATCGTTGATTATAATTAAAAAATATTTCTTAAATCATATTTAAAGCATTAGAATTTAAATTTATTTAAATTTTTAATTAAAACAGAACGTTTTATGAAAACTTATGAAAATAACAGTAATTAATAATAATCATTTTAAAAACGGAGCAAAAATAGTAAGGAATGTACAAATATACATATACATAATATTAGTTATATATGTAATAAGTTATAGACGAGACTGATCATCATTCATTTAAATATTTAATGGTATAAAGTTTGTAAATCTTATTCTTCTAAGTGCTGAAATGAAAGTAAAGTTTATATTGTTCTAAAATCTTGATTAATATTATTCATTAGTTTTATTATATTTTTTGTACTGCTAATAGAAGTGTTAGCTTTTCAATCTATAAATCTTGTTGCGACATAAATTTCTCCATCAACATATGATTATCAATATACAATTAAATGAATTTTTTATCAATCAAAATATGCGTATATAAAATATACGTATACAAAATATATTTACAGAGTTGTTTTATTTCCCACAGCGCCTGCATAATTTAGCATGTCAGTTATTTATTTGTTATAAAAAGATTTAATATTAATAAAAGTATTAATAAAATTATATATGATTCTAAATTATTTTCATTGTATAAACAGAATAATATTCAAAGAAGCTAAAAAAGAAATTAATTAATAATAAACGTTTAATTAGACGATAGATATTTCATACTTAATTTACAAAATTAGAATTGAACAATATACACGCTACAGATTAAAAAATAGGATTTCATTTCTACTATATTTTACATGTAATATATGAGATAATTTTTAGTATAATTTGTATAATACAACGGATATTAAAAATTTAGTGAACACTATTTCTTTTATTTGAAACAATAAGTAATGCCAATATGAGCCAACAGAGGATGTTTGAATGTAATTTAAACGTTTAAAATTTATTAAGAAAATGAATTTCATGAGGACCCCTTCAGGTCCTCATCAGTACAATTAATCACATGATTAATTATACTTTATTCAAAAAAATGCTTCATTACATGAGTTAATGATCAAACTATTAGATGTTGAATTCATTCACTTGTCGAATTTTTATTATTAAATTATTTGATTTGATGAAGTCAAAGAGTTGTGCGAATCAAGTGTAACGCTATTATTATTTCTTTTTACATCTCTACTTTATAGAATATTTATAATTTTATGTAAAGAAGCATTATATGCACAAAATGTTATTCATTAATAAGCCATAAACTTTTTAGAAAAATAAGATGTTATATGATGAGAGAAGTAAATTAAAAAAAAATTCTAATATTTTATCATGCTTATATATATTTTTAATATTTTATCATCTATACTTATATCTTATTATATATATTTATATAAAAATACATTCTTTAATTTCATTCTAGCACATATTAATAGAAGCTTTCCATTAGCGTATTTATAATCTTATTTTATGTCATTATATATATTATATATTATAAATATGCTAATGAAAAACCATAGAGTATAAATGGAGGATGAAATCTTCCAGTTTCTATTTATTATATTTTTATATTTTTTATTTAAAAACATTATAATAATTCAAATATAATGATGTAAATATAATGATGTAATGAGGAAAAGCCAGTGTTCATAAGAAAACAAAGTTTGAATTAATCAATATTATTAGAAATGGATATCCTTTGGTTTTGATTTTTAAGAATATTAAAAAAAGATTACTATTTAAATTAAAGCAACTTAATAAATCTGATCTTAATTTGAATAAAAATATACAAAATAAGTCCAATAATAAGGTGACTTACTTCAATATTTCCTATATACCATCTGATAAATTTAAAAAGATTCTTCAAGAATAATCGCTTCATTTTTATACTGGAATTGATAAATTAAGTCATTTTATCAAAGATCAGAAGGATAAATTAGCAGCTTATAATCGCACTGTGATATATAAGATCAATTGTCAGAATTTTGTAATTTTATACGTAGACCAACCGAAACGGTTATTAAAAACGAGAATAATGCTCGTATTCATAGTCAGATTTTATATTTAAGGCTTCCTTAAATTTATCTTCAGATACTCTACGAATTATTTCATTGGCTACTGAGCATCTAAATTTAAAGAAGCCTTAAGTACAAGGTCTGACTATGAATACGGGCATAAGTGAATATCATAATCACATAAATAGAAATACCACATCGCAGTCTGTCACAGAATTGAGTACAACTATGAATTTGATTGGAGCAAAGTTTTAATTTTGGATGAGAAAAGGAGTTACAATAAGAGATTAATTTCTGAGTCAATTTTGATCAAAAAACAGAAAAATGGATTAAATTTACAAAATGATACGGAATTATTGAACTCTCTATATTATGATTTAGTTGCGGAAGATTAACGTTTCTATGTTTTAAAGTCTTGATTTTAACTTCGATGAATATTCTTATTTTTGTATATATTTATTTTTATTTTGATATCGTCGGCTCATTTTGTCACTTCGATCTAAACTCTCACACAATACAAATATCTCTCTATAATATCACAATGTAACAGACCATCGTTAATCTGATTCCAAAGTAAGTTTTTAATGATTTTGATTAATTATAATTTGACTGTATTAATTAATTTTGGTGTTCTATTTTAATGATAATTTCTAAAACATGCAGTTTGTTTATTTAGCAAAATATAATAGACATTGAAGATTTTAAGTAGTGACAATAAATTAACGATGATTTGGTGCTTACATATGTATAATTTTTGATTCTACCAACCAATTTTATACACTGAGGATGACCCAATACCAGGAAATCTGTATTCTAATTTTAATTTAATATATATATTGTTACACACGAACAACTAATGATGGCTCACATTGGCTTTTCCTCATCACTATATTTACATTGAGTTTACTTGAAGAGCCTTATATTATATTAATTTAATTTGTTATAATAATTCATCGTAATTAAATTAACGCTTTTATTATAAATAAATAATATTCAATCATCTTCATCCTTTTTACGTCTTTTCTTAGATAATATTCGATAACGTCGCCAAATGGAATGTCTTGTTCTCTGAAGAACTTTAGCCAAATCAGCATATTTACGTTTTACTTCAAGAGATGGATTATTTTCTAAATGATCTATTATCATTTCATCTTCTTCAGGTTTAAACCTAATCATTTTTATTTATATTTCATTACTATTGTTATAAATTATACTTAACATTAAAGTTATACTTCAAAATTATATAAAAATATATATAAGATCAAAATCATGTACAATGTGCCGTGCATTAATGACATCCTTTTTTAATATGGATTATAGTATAAAAATCAAGCAACTTATTCAAGCTTCTAGGTTTTTTGATGCTGCCATTAGCCTAGTGAGTTTGCTCGATTGGATGAGATTGCTGTGATTCTTACACTGATCTACATTTAAAAAAAGACAGCATTTATGTGGACGGCACTGGGATCTATTCTTGAAAAATATCGCATACTAATAATGAGAAAAAATGTGGAAGAACAAATATATTCGTTGGATAGACGATAAAGATGAAAGTGTGAAAGGAAAACATTGTAATAAAATAAATAATATAAGGAACATATCGCGGAAAATGGCATCGACAAAGAAACTTCACCAAGCAAAAATCTTTATAATAACTTTATAAAAATTCTATATCATATGTTATATATTATATTCGAATGTGATATATTCAAGAATATAGATATATATTTATATATAAATACATTTTACTATATATTACCTTCGTTGAAGGTTATTCTCATATAAATTTTTAAATCTATGGTAGACACTATATAAAGTTCTCTCTGGTAAACCATTGGCTAAAAATTGTACAAATTTCCGTCTTTCTTTAATATTACGCATGTATGTCAAATTGCCAACTCTTAATTGTAAAAACGGTTTACTTTTATTTACATCCCAATTGTGTATCTGTTTCAAAATCAACATTGTACAAACTTCTGCATTAGATATATATTTTTTAATTTTATTTTAAAATATTTCTAAGAATTAGATAAATAGGCAGATTTCTTGCATACTAACCTTGCAAAATGTTTTCCAATTATTAGCAATAATATTGTCCTCTTCAAAAGAATATGAGCCTTTCTTAATTGGTATTATTTTTTCAAATTCTTCTATTTCCTTTCGCGTCGGCATATGAGACCCAGCTCGTGTTTCAATCGTATGTTGTGGTGGTATCGTGTGTCTCAATTGTACGTTTAAATTTTTCAATTTCTGCAATGAAAAGTATTATACAAAAATATATTATATATATATATATATATATATATATATATAATATTAATAATATATATATATATATATATATATATATATATTATTATTATTATTATATATATATATATATATATATCTTAGTTAGTACG
>NW_012130116.1:189045-199445 GCF_000143395.1 Atta cephalotes | reverse complement strand
TATATATATATATATATAATATTTAATAAATATATATATATATATATATATATATATATACATTTTATTTAAAACATTTTTGTCAAATTAAAAGATTATATTACGAATATTTCTGTTTGGCAAGGACTCTCTGCTAATGCCATTTGCCGCGCTAGATATGTTACTTCACTGCAATATTCTTCTATACCTTCATCTTCAGATTTATTCTTTACCCTATGAATATATTTGTTCTTCCAAAATTTCTTCGAATCGTGATTTTTTTCCTGTAATGTCTTCATTTTATTTCCAATATCTTCATCTATGATAGAAAAGAATATAATATAATATTTTTACATAACATTCTTATACATATAATTATTCTTATACATAATATTTTTTCACTATACCTTCATCCTTACATTCAATTGTATCTTCATTCTTCAACTCTTTCTTTAAATCGCTATCTTCATTCTGTGATATTTCTATTCCATTCTCGATATTTTTACTTTTGCATTTAACTTTCTCAACATTTATATTCTCTGATTTTTTCATTAAATTATTATCATTATTCTGTGACATTTCTATTCGATTCCGGATATCTTTATTCTTAAATCTCTTAAGTTTAACTTTATAGGCATTTTTATTCTTGGATTTTTCTATTGAATTATTATCTTGTAGCATTTCTATGTTACTTCCAATATCTTTATTTTCGCACTTAATTCGAGCATTTTCATTCTCTGATTTTTCCATCGAATCGCTATCTTCATCCCATGAGATTTTTTTCTTATTCAGAATATTGTCACCTTTGCATTTAACTTCATGGGTATCTTCATTCTCCGATACTTTCATTGAATTGCTACCTTTCTTTGGGGCTTCTTTCTCATTCTGGATATCTTTGTCTTTGTGTTTAATTTTATGGACCAAGTGTGTTTCTTCAATGCAATACTCTTTTTTCGTATCTTCATTTTTAGAACTAGCTTCATCAGTATATTTGTTTTTCTTGTTATTTTTATTCTGCGATACTTTTACTCTTTTTCCAATATCTTCATTTTCCGAAACATACATCGAATCGCTATTTTTATTCTGTGATGTGTTTATCTTACTTTTAATATCTTTATTTTGGCCTTTAACTTTATGGGGATATTTATTTTCTGATTCTTCCGAATCACTATCATTTTGTGATATTTTTATACTCCACATATCTTTATCTTTGCATTTAATTTGCTGGGTATCTTTGTCTAATTCTTTCACTGAATCGCTATCTGAATTTTGTGATATTTTTATCTTCTTCCTAATGTGTTTATTTCTATATTTAACTTTATGGGTGTCTTCGTTTTCTAATTTTTCCATTGAATCATTATTTTCATCTTGAGACGTCTTTCTCTTCTCAATATTTTTATCTCTATATTTAACTTTATATATATCTTCATTTTCTGATATATCTTCATTTTCTTTCGTTAAATCACTATCTTCACTTTGTGACATTCTTGTCCTTTTCCTTATATCTCTATATTTAACTTTATAGGTATCTTTATTTTTAATTTTTTCTTCAAATCATTATTTTCATCTTGTGATGTTTCCATCTTAATTTTGATATTTTTGTCAGGAGATTCTTTTTTATTGTGGACATCATTATCCTCATATCCCATTCTGATATTATAAGTAATGCTATCTACTAAAACATAATCCAGTTTTATTAACAACTTCAAAGATTACATTATTATTGTAGATATAAATATCAACTTTGTTTAACTCGACTATATATAAGACAATATGTTTTACAAACTTATTTTCTAAAACCAATAATCATGTATATATATATATAAAGTTTTATATTATTCAATAAGGTTAAAAAAGATAAGCATTATAAAAACAATCAAAAAAATTCAGACTCTATTTGAATTTATTAAATTGTTTTATACCAAATCATAACATTAAGGACAAAGTAACTTAGTTTTTGAGCAGATATCATAATTTTAATGCGGGATATTTAAGTCATTTCATAGATTTTCATAAACGTAAGCGAATATTTAATAGTCTTTATATAGATTTCAATAGGTAAGTACTAGCTCTTAAAAATTAAATATCCTCCTTTATTTGCTTGTTAAATAATAGACATATTGGTAACATTACCTGGTTCAGATATACTTCGTAGACAATAAAATATATCTTGCAATCTTAAAAAAAAATATGTAATAAATATGCTTTTAATATAATATGTAATATAAATAACTTTTAAAACTATTTTTCTCACGTGGTGAATACTAGGTTAAAATAGGTAATAAAACGCCAATTCCATTTGCACTATGCTACACTTGTCAGTACTTGTATGGAGTAAAGACTACTGTGTATGAAATTATTTAATGATAAAAAACCTAAGATAAACGTCTCGAATGATAGAAAGTCTAATATATTGATATTATTTTACTTCTAGAGGAATTGTTATTGTATTTTATCGATCAAAATATATTTTATTATACATTTGCACTTTAGATACTTTCATGTGTAGCGGTTTTAAGCATTTAACAAAAATTTATTCGAGTCGCATGCGACGCATGCTCCAACATGTTATAATTGTGCTCCTACCATAGCTCTTACTCATTTCAACGCGCTTGATAGAGTGAGTAAGAGCTGTTGGAGCATGTTGGAGCTTACGACGCGAACAAACCTATTGACTCGTTGACTGGAATATCAATCATGAAACTTTTTTTCTTGAAGATGAAAAGTAAAAAATGAAAAATTTCTCTATTAACTTCAATAGTTATAATTTTCACTTTTCACTTTCCATTCTAGGAAAATTTTACTCGAAATATACAGTACACGTAACGTATACTATAGCGTATAAAGTGAAAGCTTCCTTGAAAAGGAAGTTTTGGAACGTAACCCTAGAGATAAAATTTCATGATTGATACCCTGGACGTAGATACGCTTGCCACTTGGTAAAATGCGACGCGGGAACCAATGAACATGTTAGGAGCTGTAAGTTTATTGGCTACACGTCATATTTTTCCGCGTCTAGTATGCGGGAGCTATAACTATTTACTCCAATAAGCGCGTGAAGTGATTAGCAATGATTAGGAGTTATATAGTAGAAGCATTGGCGCATACGACGCGAACAAATCTCTAAAATTTTTCTTTAAGACCCAGTTTCACAATTCACGCTTAATTTAACCGAGGTTTCTCATCTTTTTCTAATTCTAGAATTGAAAAAAGATAATAATGAATAAATTGGTTAAGAATTAGCTTGTCAGTGTGAAACTGATTTAAATCTGTTTTTTTTATTTCTACACTCTCTGAACTGGTACACACGGTGCAATAAGTTGAAGTGAAACAAATATACATTTGTTTCACTTCAATTTATTGCACCGTGTATGTACATTAGTTTAGAGAGTGCAAGAATAAAAAACAGTCTTTTAATAACCAAATTTTTTTCTTTTTCCTTTATCTTTTTAAAAACGTACAATTGCAAAGAACAATCAGCAACAGTCAGTTGCATGTCAAATTCGTTGCAAGGCATTTGTAATCATTTATAACGTTGGTGTGTAAAGATCGATTCATTCTTTTAGATGCAACACATCTAAATATCAAATGCATAAAAGTGTACATGTATAAAAAAAGATATCTTTAAGGTAATATTAGAGATAAGATGTAAATTACAAAGAACATTGCTTTCAATTGTAACATAATGTTTTCAGATAATGAAATAATCTCTCATAAAAATACAATAAACAAAACACAATAGTCTATCCTGGATAATATTAAGAGCAAGGCTTATCCAACAATTAATGAAAAACAGTACAATATGGCTTCAGCATCCAGTACAAGCGCACGTAGCTTGTTTATTGAGTCGAAGATGAGATTGGCAGATAGAGTGCAAGTTAATGTCAACAATATTGCTTCACTTGCCAGGCAGATACAACGAGGTTCCAGAAGTAATGAAGTAATATTTTATTTTTCTAATTAGCTTTTAGAAAAATTGATTGATATTGTTATAATTCTGTCTAAATATATCTTGTTGTCTTAATAGATTTTGACGCATGCAGCAAGGAATTTTGCACAACAGGAGCATGGATTAGAAATGATAGAATCCAATTTGAAGAAACTTGCACTCATTGCTACTCATTTGGAATATCAAATGGATGCGATTGATAAAAGTTCGGCAATGTTAGAAGAAGTTACTGAGCAAGTACGATCTATGCAACGATAATGTAGGATATACATATATTTTATGTTGTACATAAGAGTTTTATGCAATGAATATCTGCAGGATACATATATTTATATAAACAATATTTATGCAAACGTTATATTGCAGGATTGATTATTAATTTTAAGAACATACATTTTTCTAAATTTGTGATATAATTTGAAAATTATTTATGTAACATTGTTTTTCTCTTATTTTTTTTTGTTATCAAGTATATGAAGACTAGAAAATATGAATGAAATTTAATTTCTGTGATTTGTAGATTAAGAAAGAATATGTGTTGCATTTATTATTCGAAATATTAATTTATATATATAAATAAAAATATGACTTATTCTATATGGAAGGAATATGAAATTAAAATATTTTTTTAAAGATTATACTTCAGTATTTGTTTTTTCTTAGATGCTTGAATTTGTTCAAGTATAATGTTAAACATTATTTATATAAATATTTAAATAGGGAAATAATTATGTAAATATTTAAATACAAGAAAGGAAACAAGGAGTAGAAATTAAAGAACACAATATATCAGTTTCTTTGATATTTATTCCAGACAATTAGCCTTTAAATTAAAAATAATTATAAACATTATGATATATCGACAAACTCATACGTAAACGCACTTAAGAGTTTCTAAAATGTGTACACAAAATCTGTTTCTTGTTTTCAAATTGAAGATAATACATTGTATTAATTAAAATATTTTTGAAAATAGAGTTAAAGTTTAGATCTGGCCATTTTAGAAATCGTTTTATATCATATTTAAAAAATCGATGTAACGTCAGATTCATCAAGGATAAAGAATATCATAATGACCAGGACGATATAATAAGTGCACAGCTGGTATAGCACCTTCAGGAAAGTCATGGGCAGTTACTTCAGTTCCTGCACCTCTGTCCATGTAACGAACTCTAACACCAGTTCCTAGGGCACTACTCATTGCTATAATGTGAATATGGTCAGATTCCTTATACATTGGTTCGACCTCCTAGCAAAAAAAAATATAATAAATACATTAGAATAAATATAAAAAATTCAACACTAAAAAAATAGAATAGTGACCATGGTATAAATATAAAAAAGAGATACTAGAATAAATCAATATAAAGATTGATGGAATGTTAATATCAGATACGAACCTGATGGCAAAATTCTGAAATAGTACGTTCCCCCTCAATAAAATGTTGATAAAAATCAGCATCACGCTGTAACTGACCAGATGTAATTAATCTAAGATACACAACAACATAATCAGAATAACCTTGTTCATTGAACAATTTATGTAATTCCATATGACTGGACTCTGTGTCACCACCTACTTTGTCAATAACTTCCATAAACTGTAACAAAAATTCATGAAAACAACTCATTTCCTCACAATAAATTCTGCTGTGCCATCATACTAGCTAATACAAACATCATATACACACATTTATATATACTGTGCAGGCTATGAAAATCTTGTATATTATATAATATATATATTTTCGAAAAATATAACAATTTCATAATTTATGTTTAAAAGTTAATACATGTAAATAAAATGATTTAAAATTAAAAGAGTAGAGTCTTACCGTATCATGAAAGTCTTCAACTGTAAATTGGGGAAAACCTAAAGCTACAAGGCTATCCTTGCTTTTTAAAGCTAAATCACGAAACTTATCGTATTCATCTTTGTTCCCAATTAATTTCTCCAAATAAGCATAACTAAATGCTCTAAAGAAACAATTGCCATCTGGTCTAGTTCTCCTAATGTAAGAATATTTTTGAGCCAAGGCTTTTGCCTTTGAAAGATATACATCATCTTCCGCATATTCTTGTTCTAAGCTTTTCAGTGGTTCCTTTTCGCCAACTAATGCTATAGATTCCGAAATCTGAAATGTAGAAGATAGATATTAAAAAATAAAAATCTTATGGAAGTTTTAGTATTCATTCAAAAGAAAACATTCTACAATTTATCAAATTATTATTTACGAAGTGATACTATTAAAAACAATAAAATATAATTGCTTGAATATAGTTGTTTTATCAAGTAATAAATTGTAATTAATAAAATAATCTTTATTTCACATTAAGCTCTCACAAAATAAAAAAAATACTTCTATAAGGCTAATTTGAATATATAATAAATTTTATTTCCAATCAAATGAATTAAATAGAACTAATACGTCTTCAAAGATACATTTTAAACATAACATAAAGGGTATATTAACCTCCTTCTCGATACGTCTCTGTTGTTGAAGTATCAACTCGTCCTGATTGACATCTGTAATAAAGATTAGGATAATAAATTACCCGGCTTGATTTCTCAATAATAAATTACGTTAAGAAACCTGTGTTTTCTACGGGTTGCTCCTTAAGCGAGTTATTTTCCATATCTCAGAAGACTGCTAAATTTCACAACGACTGTCAAATTATCAATCGTAAACAAAAGCTCGATGTTTCCATGTGAAGTTGAAAAGGTGTTTGCCAGTGTTTGCTGCTATGCTTCACGCTCTTGTGTTGGCAGCATTATCGAACAGATTCAATCTAGGTAGTTTACGTGACGAGTTAATACAGATGGTAATGGCACAATCGACTGGCTGGTGGCTGTACAATCGATTCGCCGCGGTATTCTTTGAATTCATCTCAAATTTACGTATACAATTTAATTATGCTAATTAATGCCGATGAAATGATATTAAAAAATGGCAATTTGAAAAAAAATTAGGTTACTTTTGTAATTAAACACCTTAATTCAAATAAAATTTTTGTTACATTATTGCTAATTGGATATTTAGAGTTTTCTGATTAATTTACTGTTGAATTTTCTATAGAAACATTTTCTACGTGGGAAATGATAATCTTTACAAAATGTTAATTAACTTATTCATTATATTTTCATATATTAAAAATATAATTTTATACAATAATAATATTAATTATATTAATATAATTAATATTATAATTAAAATTATATTAACATAATATTAATTATATTAATATAATAATAATATTAATATAAAAAAAGCAAATAGTAAATAAATTTCATGTTTAAAAATGATACTTCTAAACATAAAATTTTTTGTCACTCTATCAAATAATATTTTATTATTATTCTAATCAACAAAATATAATGGATTCATATTTTGTATTTCTAAGTTTTATACATATACAGCCGCAATTAAATTTAATTTAGTTATCAACAATCGGTTATGTTTTGCATTACCATTTGATTAAGAAAATATTTTAATTATTATATACTTATTACAATAGCATTTTGAATTTTGATTTCTCTAATAAATTGATTATAAAATAACATTTAATATTAATAAATATTTTTTAATACATAAAAATCTAACATTTCACTTGTAGATAAATTCATGTAAGTTTCATTTTTATATATATATATATATATGTTGTCTTTAGACAGAGAGAAACCTGAGAGAAACCTGAGAGGGGCCATGGCGGCCTTTTTTGTAATAGACAAAAGTCACCGTACGCTAACGGCGTCAATTTTATAAATTGATGTGAACTACGTATCATATTTTCGCCATTATTGATAAAATCGTAGTGTCGATAAATGGATTTGGTGCTACATTTCACAAACTGTGAATAAAGACAATATTAATTTACAAAAAAATGTTTTTTTTAGGTGTGTTTTATAGATCTTTAGATGTTGAAAACGATGCCACAAGTTAAATTTCACTAGCAGATTTTCGAAATAACGAGATTTAATGTACAGAAAGGACTCTTTTGTATATTTAAAATGTTCTTGTAAATGTTCTTGTAAAAACGTTATCTCGAAATTATAATCAGAAGTCATGAATGTATTGTTCATTCTCTATAAAATATATTCTTTTTACTTCAATATCTTACTTTTTAGTCGCATTATGAAGAATTCAAGGATTCAAGTACAGAATTTTTCTAAGATAGTAAATTGCCGCCTTTAACAATGAAATCATTAGACTTATAATTTCTAGTTTGTGACTATCAATACACACAATGTAATTTATCGTTATAGATTCTGCTAAATATATATATATATATATATATATACATATATATATATACGCACGCGCGCGCGCGCGCGTGTGTGTGTGTGTGTGTGTGTGTGTGTGAGACAGAGAGAGAAGACAACATTTATTTTAGAATATAAAAAATTTCAGCAGCGATTAAGTTACACATACTTAAAATATTTACTTTAGTATAGCGTTAGAAAAATACAGATAATCAGTATATCAAGGCATAAATCCAAAATGCAAGTTCTGAATCTTTTGTTTCCTCAGTTATAGTCATATGTCATGATCCACTTTTTTAAATTCTTGAAATACGTTTTACATTTCGCGTTGTTTTTTTATTAATGCTTTTCTTACTCAGACTGTAAAATTTTTCAGTTGTAATTTTTCAGTTGTATTAATTTGTTTTTAAATTGAATGAGTACACTGGATTCATAAAATTAATATCTTTAAAGTATTTAATTTCTTCATTAATGATATTATAAATGTCAAAATAGGTTCATCACTGTTCTTAAATTCATACATATCATAATCTGACACAAATATTCCTCTGATCTCATTGACAATGTAATTTTGCAGAATCCTTATATTTTCCTTGCTTACATTATAATCAACAATGGATTTATATAACAAGAATATATATCTGTGAAATTGTTATTATTTAGTTATTATTATTAATTATTTAAACCTTAGTTTTCTTTCTTTCTCCTAAAGCAGTATGGCGTTTTCTGTGTAAGAGCTACAGTCCAATTTAAGGCTAACTGAATAGAAACAGAAATATCATATAAAATATCATATTTATATTATTACACAAACAATTTAAATGTTTTAATCATTTTCACTCTTTCAAATAAAATATAGGAAATTGATGATCATTTCAGCAGTGGTTTTAAACTCCTTCAACTGTGTGTGATATTGGAACTATGTAATTTTGAAATGTACAAAGAACGAACGTTACAAAGAACCACTTTAATTCTATGCATGTGGTACAAATGAAATTTTGGCTCCTTAAATTGAAACAGAAATAACATTTCTGCTCAGCCAAGAAGACAATCAATTTTTTTAATTACCTTATTCCGCTAAAGAAAAATAGTTTTTTAGATTACTAAAAAAATATAGTAGATTTTAACATTCTTATAAACGTTCTTATAATGTTTATTAGATGACATTTATTAAAAAACATCAACAACAACAAATTTTAAGCCATTCCTTTCTGTGAAATTTATTTGTATTCTTCTACTAATCACGTTAAATTTTAGAGAATTCGAGAAAGAAGAATAGTTCAAAATAGTAATACACTATTTACGCAGATTTTTAATTTCCAAATAAATAATCGTTATTAAATATAATACGTATTAAATAAATAAATATCATTTGAATTAATTATTTCGGGCGTCTTTTGCATTAATAAACATCTTTTTTTTTAAGTTAATCAATGAGCAGAGTGTCTAAAATCAGCGCATAAAACAACTTTAAGATATTTTTAAGAGTTTTTTTGAGAAACATCTTCAAGATATTTCATAAAGAACTCTGAAAAATATTTTAAAGCTGTCTTAAAGCGTCAATTTTATCCGCTTATTCGGTAATTTTTAGAAATTAATATCTCTTAACTATTGCGAAAATTACAAACTGATAAAGAAATTCGAGTTCATTCTACTTACCCACAAGATTATGCGGACATTACCAGACATCCTGTATACATACAATTATATATGAGTACTGCACTTATTTACAGTAGAACATTACTTCGCATTGAATTAAATTTTTGAATATTAAAAATGCTGTAAGCTAAAAAATTTCAGTTAGATTTCCAACATAATTTTAATGTTTAAAAAATGACTTTTTTTACAACATTTAACATTCTTTTATAAAGAAAGTTAACGTTATCTTGAATTATTAAAATTTGGTGAATATATTGTTCATGTTCTACAAAATGCATTTTTTAAAATTTCGGTATCTTATATACTTTGTAATCATGCAACAAAGAATTTAAATATAGGATTTTTTTGAGATACAAATTTGTGATTATCGAGAAACATATACAAACCATATAATCATATTTTTTTTTTTAAANGTGTACACGTGTGCGTGTACTATACATACGTATATATATATATATATATATATATATATATATATATATATAATAATAATATATATGTAGTATATATACTAACTAATAATAATAATTAATATATATATATATATATATA
>NW_012130116.1:175921-189025 GCF_000143395.1 Atta cephalotes | reverse complement strand
AACGTAATAATAAACAACTAACTATAATATATTATTTTTAATTTTTAATTTAGTTACGTACGTACGTGTCGTGTACGTATACTATACTATATATATATATATATATATATATATATATATATATATATAACGATAAATTACATTGTGTATTGATAGTCACAAACTAGAAATTATAAGTATAATGATTTCATTGTTAAAAGTCGAAAATTTATTATCTTAGAAAAACTCTGTACATACTTGAATCCTTCATAACGTGACTAAAAAGTAAGATATTGAGAAAGTAAGATACAAAACAAACATTTTATAGAGGATGAACAATACATTCATAACTTCTGATTATAATTTCGAGATAATGTTAATCTGTTTTTACAAAAACATTTTAAATATAACAAAAGAGCCATTTTTATACATTAAATCTCAGTTATTTCGAAAGCCTGATTTGTCAGTAAAATTTAACTTTAATCGTTTTCAGCATCCAAAAATCTATAAAAAACACCTTACCTGATTAAAAGAAACATTTTTTAAAATTAATATTATCTTTATTCATAATTTGTGAATGTACCATCAAATTCATTTATCGATGATTTTATCGACAATGGTAAAAATGTGATATGTAATTCACATCAATTTATAAAATTGATGTTGGTACCATTAGGGTACGGTGACTTTCGCCTCGCGAAAAGAGCGTCATGGTCTCTCTCAGGTTTCTCTCTGCCTCTAATGTAGAAGACTATACATATAGTTATATTTTAAAGCCATAATAACTAGTGATAGCGGTTTATTCAAACGTTCAATTTGTTAATTCATTATTAAATAATAAAGAAACTTATTGTCTCTTCTTAAAGAAGAGTTCTGTTTATTTAAAAAATAATTTAACGAAACAAATTAATCTTATGATTAAATTTTGTTCAGATGTAGACAGATAATTATGATAATTATATTTTATTTAAAATATTTTGACGTAATTAATATATAATATAATTTAATTTTCATATTTTTCTAAAATTTATAAAATAAAAATTTGATTATTACTTACAAGCAACAATAGTATTTAATAATATATGTCTACATTGTGGTACATTAAATATATATGGTACTTGCGCAAATGACGGCATATACATAGTGGAATTTATACACGTACGTTTTCAATTAATAATCTTGTTTATTTTAGCTTAGGTAAGGTTGCACTCTGTGTCTATATGATCACGCGTGTATATATATATGCGTGAGTGTATAGATATGTGTATTTATATATTATCGTACGCAGTACACATATATGCAATTGGATCAATTGTTAATAAACGTAAATTTTTCTCAAAAATTACTATTAATTTTTCTTAAAAATTATTGTTTAATATTATCATTATACAATTAAAGATGTTCGTAAATACAATAAATATAAGAAGTAATCATGCATGTCATGTAAAAATGCAAATGATATAAAAATATTAAACTTTGAAACTTGTTAAACAATATTATCAATTTTTAATGACTAATCATATTTCTGTTAAGCGCCTATTTTTTATCATGATTTTATACAACTTTATTGTATTTTATTGTTTATGTTTTATGTTATGGTTTATTTCATTTTTTAAATATTTTCGTATCTCGTTTTACATATATATATATTGTGTGTGTACAAAATAATTTTATTCTTTTTCGATTTTCTGTAATTTGAATCAAATTAAATTGTATTCTAATTTGTATTCTATCTTCAAATAATTTTAATTTTGGGATTTGATCAATTGTGATCTGTCAATTGTCATTTGTGTGTGCTTCACTTCTGATCTCACGAGGATTTCAGTTCACTTTGATTGTTCAACTTCTCTCGTTGTTTCCTCAAACAACTCCGAGATAATGTAAGTTGTGAATAATTAGGATTCCTACCGCGGAAGCGTGATGCAGCAGATAATTAGCTGTAGGTACATCGCCCAGGAGAACATTGGTACTAATCTGTCTGGCATAGTTTCACTATCGCGTCCGCAATCGTATATTGCTCTTCCGGTCTGGTGAACAGATTCGATTTTACCTGCAACAATTTATATATTATATGTGAAATATGTTCAAATATATCCTTCTTTCTTTTGTAAAATTACTTTTTAGTGTAATAGAAATAATAATAGTAATGTGAAAACATAAAAAATAATTAAAGGGATAATTTTCGGATTATTTTAGAAAAAAACAAGTTCGGAAAAATGTAAAAAAAATACTCATACATAATTATGCATAATTTATATATAATTATGCATAAATAATTTTTTTACATTTCTTCAAACTTGATTTTTTTCTAAAACAAATAGCAAAAATTATCTTTTTAATTATTTTTAATGTTTTCATATTACTATTATTATTTCTATTACATTAAAAATTAATTTTACAAAAAAAAGAATGTATGAACATGTATGGACATATTTCATATATAATTATACGTGTTTATGAATATTCAATAATATATATATAAAAAAATCCAATCAGAGCCAAAATCAGCTGTTTGGATGCACATAAATGTCTTTATTTTCGTATGAATAACAATAACAAAATAATAAACATTTCAACTCTTATCAATATGAAATCAAATTCTAAATTACATAAGTAAACCTTCAAAAATGTAATTAAAATTGATGCAATTATCCATTTTTTTTTATGGTGAAGCACGATAAAACTCGCACGTTCTATCCAAATGCTAATTTTATATTATAGAATAGCTAAATGAATATCATAAATAAAAAATTTTTATTATTTGATATTATAAAAACTTACACAAATAAAAACGTCATATACATGATTATCATAAATATTAAAATTTTTAACAATAATATTATAAAAACTTACGTAAAATAAAAACGATGTCATATACATTGTGTCAATAGTCAAATCATCTCGCTCATCATAAATGACAAATTGTCATTTATGAATATTTGTGCGTGTTTATGTATGTTGATACATATTTATACATATTCGTGCAAAAAATTTGTTACCAAGAAGTGATGATATTTTAAATAAACAAATAGTTAAATATATTTCTTATTTATATCAGACTTAATTAATTACTCATGTATATTAAAAATATAAGAAATATTTATTATCTAATAAACAAATAGTTAATTTAATGACTATTTATTTGATAGATAATAAATAATTTCTTTTACGCTATATTTAGTTATTATAAATAATAAATAAATAACTGTATTAATTAATTACTATAAACAATAACATTTTTGGACAATTCTGATCAACTAGTCACATTATTTTAATAAATTTCAAAATTTTAACTTTAAGAACGTTACATTTTTTGCATACAAAAAAGAAAAAATAAGTTGCATTTAATCAAACACATGCAGTGCTGCTTTATATATACCCTTATACTTATTTTTATGTATTAACTTCGCATGTTTTTTAAATATATTTTACAGATAATGTGTATCATTGATTAAAATAAATGATTAAAATAAATGATTAAATTAAATATAAATCCGGCGGACGTTGTACGCTCGTGGAAGATGACTGGCAGGAACACAAGAGAGTGGAAGATACTCTGCCTTGAATATCCTATCTATAAACGGGATTAAATACCTAATTGAATGGTTGGAAATTATCGTTTGTCTCACTTGTACAATTTATGCACCCTTGTTTTTATTATCTCCATTTAGCTTCGCACGCTCAGCTAAGCGGCTTAACGTCATCCTGATTAGCAGCCACCGCCGCAGACGAGACTGCGCGCACGGGATACTATTTTTTCGGATTAATAGTCAAAATTTTTTTTTCTTCTCTGTGCATACACGTAAAACTTTCGCTGCAAGCTAGTAAACGCTAGGAATTTCAGCGATTAAGCGCGACTATCATTTCTCCGTGTTACATTTCTCATCTCATTCGCATGCAAACAAGCGTCGTAAACTGCAAATTTTATCGATTAAAAGGAAGCATTCGTTAAATTCTCTGATTTAACACGATTGGACGAAATTAACTTTGCAAGAGAGAACTGCAACGGAGATACAAGCACGGTTATTGACGGAATAACAAATTAATAGGTCAAACCGCATAAGAGAAATGACAAATTGTCATTTATGAATATTTATGCGTGTTTATGTATGTTGATACATATTTATATATATTCGTGCAAAAAATTTGTTACCGAAAAGTGATGATATTTTAAATAAACAAATAGTTAAATATATTTCTTATTTATATCAGACTTAATTAATTACTCATGTATATTAAAAATATAAGAAATATTTATTATCTAATAAACAAATAGTTAATTTAATGACTATTTATTTGATAGATAATAAATAATTTCTTTTACGCTATATTTAGGTATTATAAATAATAAATAAATAACTGTATTAATTAATTACTATAAACAATGACATTTTTGGAGACCGAAATTTACCGTATCATTCTCTCTCACTGTGTCTCCGTAATATTTTGCTAAAGACGAGAGTTAATGTGATAATCAATATTAAAGAAAGTACGTCAGATTATGGAAGAGAATTATATATAGACACTGTCAATTTTATATAGATAATCAAAAACTTGCTGTATTTAACATAACATTTATTATGCACGGATTAATAAGGTAACACAAATTTACATGACATTTTGCGATTCGGAAATCAGAATAGCTTCTTCCGAATATGTAAGTAAGAATTCCATCATATTAAGTTTATAAAAAGGAACGGAATTGATACTTTGTGAAAAAGCTTTTTTTATTATTTTTGAAAATTTATAGATGACGAATTCGATGTGCGATAGATTTCGAAAGGGCTTAAATTATGCGTAATAACTTTAATATGAAAATATTAGAATTTTTACCGATATTATATTGAACTTTTTGTATAATTTTTAGATGGATTTTGTTGCACAATATCAAGTAGAATAATTAAAAACTTTATGCAATCCCAATGCGAAAACATTGCAAATAATAAAAATTTCAATAATAGATTAGATATATGAAAGATCATATTTTGTAAAAAAATATTTATTTCATTAACATAAAAATTATAATTATTTATATTATTATATTAATGAAATAATTTTTTTATGAAATATGATCTTTTATTCCTATACTAAGTTCGATATTGAAATTTTTATTATTTGCAATGGTTTCATACTGCATGAGACAATTATTCTATTTGATATTGTGTGACTAAAACTCATTTCTAAAAATAAAGCGTGCAAGAGATTCGATGATGTCAAGGTAAACAAATTTAATATTTTCATATTAAAATACAATATTTAAATAATAATTTGAGTCTCTTTCGAAATTTCTCGCCCATGAATTCGTTAGTTACGAATTTTTAAAAGTAGTTTTTTATAACCATTATTGTTTCTATACGTTTTGTTTTTAATTTTGCTTTACAAAAGAGGAGCTAATATATGTATATTTTTAAACTGATTTTTAAAAATATACTACGTTTTTAGAAAACCACTTTAACCACATTTTTTTTAACTTCTAAACTTGACGTGATATATTTCTCCTTGCAAATTTGGTTTCAGCACAAAAACCTACTCTTCTTTTATAAATTATAAAAAAAAGTAAAATTTGCAGACTTTAATTATTAAAAAGAATATTTAATCGTTATCGTTTTTAATAATTTCCTTTTCTCGACACAAATCTCACATCGTATATCACAGTCGACATTAGAGTCAATTAGATTGTAAAATTTATTTGAGAACATTTAAATAAAATTATAATAAGGAGTTTTTTTTTATTTCTTCTTTCGTTTCTCACAGCAAAACATGAAATTCAGATTTAGATTTAGAATTTAGGTCAGATAATTTTAAAGAAAGTAAAAATCGTGTTTCCATTTATAACTATTAAGAAACATGATAGTGTCTCGTGTTAAATATATTTTTTAATTTGTATGCAGTGTCCATTTCAAGGTATGTGTTTAATATATACACGGAGAAAATTTTTCTTAAAGTTTACCCTAAAAATATGATAATCGGGACAACATTGTATTTTCAAGAATTTTAATATAAAATTCTCTCTCATTCATTAATAAAACTACAATAAAGTATAAAATAAGTTAGTTTTACTGAAGTGCATAGTAAAAATTTCATCATCATAGTCAAATCATAGTTAAAATATTTTAAAATATTGTATTGTATCACAACTTCCGTACTTTCAGGATAAATTTTAAAAGAAAATTTTTTCTCCGTGTATTTTTATACACGGCATGATATCTATAACATATTTCTTTCATATTACATTGTACAAGATTACAAATAAAATTAATGTAATATTGTAAATAAAATTTTGCTGAACTCTGATACAAATTATTATTGTTCAAAAGAGGCTTTATAGATTCTTAATGTATGAGGTTCTTAATGTATGAAATTCTTAATGTATGCTTCAAAAGTTGTGTATGTGTGTAAAAATTAAAACTTTCTACGATATTATTAGAAAGAATAAAGATAGGAAAGGAAAAGTCTCATGAATTACGTGTAAGAATAAATATGCATATTTATGATTTTCATGAATAAATGAGAGATAAATGCAATAGAAGAAAAAATAGAGAAAAAAAACGAGGTATGTTGCCAACTTTGAAGAAATATGCTGAAGAAATATATCTGATTCTTCGAATCATCGAAGCTTTTTGCTGAAACTTCGATCATTTGAGATTAACAAGAGCTGCAAATTAGTAGATTGTATCTATAGTAAAATATCTCGTTGTTTCGCAAATTTATCAACTTGTCGAACGCTATAAAATAGCGTATTTTTAAATTGGCAAATCCCAATTGTTTTTGTTTTAAAGCTAATCATGCTGTACTATTGTACAAATAAAAGGAGATAACGCGTAAGTAAACGAAGACCAATGTTTCCGCAGCGTCTAACAAATGGTTAATTACCGTGCCGCGGCTACAGGAATGCGTTATTGTTTGCAAGTACTGAAAAGGACGCAAACGGGACAGAAGGCCGATCCAGGATGTAATGGATGAAAGGATATAGATGGGGATGGGGATGGAGGACGGGATAAGAGAACAAAGAGGAGGAATAAAGGGAAATAAGAGCGAAATGCTTTGGAAATTTCAGAGGAAGCGGAAGAGGTCGGAGGCGAAGCGAGGTTAGAGAAAGAAGACGAAGGAGAGTAAGAGGAGTCGCGTGGAATACAGTGGAGAGAGAAATCACTCTTTCTCTCTTTCTCTCCTCTCTTGATTCAGTCTCGTTTCCTGGCTCATTAGTTTCAAAATGGCGTCTAATTTGATTTACACGGCTTCTTCCTATAGTTCATGGAACACGACAGAGAAGATCTTCGATTATTTTCCGAAGCAACATAGGTGCTCGGTACTCTTAGTTCTTACGCTGCGCCGGAGACGGAGGAAGACGTTGTTCACTCTGCTGCAGCTAACAAAAGTCTGATAGAACGAATTATCGGGTCAATTGGCGAACTTCTCGCCTTTTATTGAGCGAACGTATATCAAATGTGCACTGTATGAATCTCAGACGCGAAGAAACGTCAGTTTACAGATAAATACTGCAGATAAGTACTGCGGTATATATATTTGATTTTCATGTCTGGCTAAATCATCGTGCTAGAAAATTAGATCAAGAAGATCCATTTAGAGAAATTTTTTAATTATTAAACTTAAAGATATACGTATACTAAATGTTTTTATGTAAATATTTTTAAAAAAATGTTGGACATAAATATTATAATTTTTTTTTAAATCTCTACATTGAAAGAAAAATATATTTAATATTTATGACTATAATTATATGGTAAAAATAATATGATTAGGAGCTTTATTTTTATCATTATACTTGTAACATTAGTAATAATAATTATATTTACAGTGCTAAAAAGATATATAATTGAAAATGACTATAAATTATAATTAAATTGTGATAATTACAATTATCTTTTCTTTCAGTACATATCTGTGAAACAAGAGTTTTAAGATCATATATATTCATATAAACATTTCTTTATAAAATGACATAAAAAAATTAGTTTTGAAAGTCAGACAATACTTAAGAATCATTTTGTATATGCATGGGCTGAAAGTCCCGAGATTTTTACTCAAAACAAGCGTTTTTTGGGCAAAGTTATATTTATTCCTCATAGTGATTTTCCAACATTTCGATGCCCTTTCTGTAGTATGCAACGTCCAAGCCTTCGAAATACGCCTCGGTTTCCGTGATGACTTCCTCATTCGATGTGAATCTCTTTCCCTGGAGCCACCGCTTGAGGTTTGGGAACAGATAATAGTTGCTAGGGGCCAAGTCTGGAGAATACGGTGGGTGAGCAACCAATTCGAATCATAATTGGTCCAATTTGGCCATCGCTTTCAAGGACGTGTGTGACGGTACGTTATCATGATGGTACAGAACTTTTTTCTTTCCCATATGGGGCCGTTTTTTCTTTATTTCGTCGTTCAGTTTGTCCAATAACGCTGCATAATACTCTTCCGTAACTGTTCTTCCCTTCTGCAGGTAATTGATGAAGATTATGCGCATCCCAAAAAACGGAGGCCATAACCTTCCCGGCCGAATGTTGGTCTTTTGGCCGCTTTGGTCGGCTTTCGTGGCTTTTCAGCCACTCTGCAGACTGCCTATTGGACTCAGGCATATGGTAATGAACTCACGTTTCATCCATCGTCACAAAACGTCCGTCGAAAAAAGTCCACTCGATTACGCTGCAACAACGCTGCAACCGGCCGTTGAATCATCAATGCGCTGCTGTTTTTGGTCGACGGTCAGCAAACGCGGCCCATCGCGCCGATAGCTTTTTCATTTCCAAAACATCGTGTAAAATATATCCCGCCCGTTCTTTTGAGATGCTCACGGCCTCAGCTAACTCGCGCAACTTCACTTTACGATCACTCAAAACGATTCGATGCACTTGCTTTACGATTTCCGCATTCGTAATCTCTTTTCGCCTTCCAGAGCAAGGTGCGTCTTTGGTAAAATGGGTCTTGTACGACCCATTTTAAATTCACTAAACCATCGATAAATTGTTGTTCTCGAAGAAGCAGATGTGAGATAACATTTCTGCAACCATTTCAATGATTGTTCAGAAGTTTTTCCCATCAAAAAACAATGTTTGATCAAGATGCGATATTCCTGTTTTTCCATTTTTTTTACGAAGGCGAAAGTAGCGCTACTTAAACGACTGTAGCTTGTAAACGAATGAACGAAATGTCATGAAACTTCATACATAAACTAGTGACAGAGAACCTCTCGAAATGAATCATGTTCATTTTTTAGTGGCGCAACTTATTGAAAAATCTCGGAACTTTTCAGTCTATGTAATATATACATCTATGATATGTTTAGTTATCCTCGAATTTGTCTCTCTTGACATATTCTTCATGATTAATTATTAAGAAACAAAAATCATATAATTATATGAAACTATATTTAATGCAATTAAATTTTATTTATGCTAATTACACATATGTACATTGAAAGAAAAGATTGGCAAATTAGAAAAATATGACACAGCATTTTTAATTGACTGCAGTAGCCTATTTTTGGTTGCGTTAACTTATTGAAATCCTATAGTGACATTGCGGATAGATTAACGCAATCAAAAATTAACTGCTGCAACCAATTAAAAATGCTATGCCATATTCAGTCAATTATTTCTTTCAATGTATTATATACAGAGTATCTGGAAATAATCGCCAAATATTTCATGAGCAGGTAGAGCGAACTAAACTGAGTCGAAAAGTCCTCTACCATTTTGTAAATTTCCCCAATAGTTAATGAGATATTAATCTTTAAAAATAGCCGAATATGCGCACTCGCCCGGCCTACTACTGCAAATATATGCCTACCGATCGCTTGGCGTGAGGGAGTTGGGGATTGGCTGGCAAGCGTCCTACTCCGCGCACACCGCCGCGCACACCTTCATAGCTCGGATGGCGCGCTTGCTAGGCTAGCTCTCCACGCGCGCTAAGCATCGGTAGGCGTATACTATACACTTCACGATAGTATTCTAGCTTTGTCGCGAGCCAATTCTTGGTCTCGTGAACGTTATCGATAAATGCAAAGAACAATTTTTGTTCATTCACAAATGTTCCACGATGTTAATAAATTAACTATTGAAGCCTTCTCAGCTTTTAATCGACATAAGTTTTTCGTTCAACTAACATGTAACAATGACCCGTGCGAAGAATACTGACTCTTAAAGTACGGAACAGCACACTGTGATACGACATATTTCTCACCTGGATTATTTATAACTTTTATAAAATAAACATATTGTAAACTTTTTTAAAATAAACATATTGTAAACCTTTTTTTTCATAACGCTTTTTTTCGAAATGCTAAACATTAAAGAAAATAACAGTATTAAGCAAATATATATGTGTATCTTTATTAATAAAAAAAATGATAAACAATGAAACAAAGTATTAGAAAAAGAAAGCCTGTAATATGTCATGAAAAGGCATAAAAGATTTGCAGTCAGAAAAATTAATTGCTATATATATTCTCTGTTATAGTTTCGTGAACTCATTGTCAATCGTCTATCTATTGTATGTGGTGCACATTCCACGAAACGATTGCAATTTCACATTTCAGCCATCGCATCACCTCGTTGAGATTGACGTATTCTCTTTCCCGATGCCGTGAGGAATTGCCACAGGGAAATTGGTCCGATGGTGTCGCACGTTGCTATTACGAAGAGATCTCTTTGCAAATTTCACCGCAATTTAACGCCCGCGTTTTCGCAGGCTTTCCCTCTGTGCTCCAGCGAGAATACTGTCTTTCGCTATACTCCTCGGACCTGTAACTATATTTTCATCTAATTAAATTGGTTTCGCTTGTCCCAAAAGCGATACAGATAGATGGTCCCAAGAGAGAATGCAAATATATATAGATTTCTAAATGATTCATAATGTATAAAAACTTAAAATACATGAAATACATTTAAAATATTTCCATAATTAATACTTTTTTCTTTTTAAACTCTTTATAACATTCTTGAAAAGTATCTTTATCAATAACTACAGTTGCAGAATTCGGTTTAATAACAATAATTATAACTGCTAGTGTAAAATGTCGTATAAAGAGTAGTTTATACTAGTGAATTCGTTAGTAAAGAAATGTAGATTTATGAAACCGTTTTTAAGAGGGAAGTATAAACATTTTAAAATTGTATTACCAACTTGAAATAAGGTGACTATAATGCTGCCAGTCTATAAATAAAGCATTATATTTAGTTATGATATAGATAAATAAAAAGCGCTTCAAGAGAGAGTATACGTTTGAGAGAATTATAACTACAGATTATTAAACTACAGATTAATGATGATGTGTAAACATAGTTAATTATTTTTAGAAAATTATGTTAAATGAAAAATGTTTTTATATCTTTATTGATATTCAATAGAATTGTTCTTTTAAATGCTTCCTGTTTTTAAAAAAGGATTTATTGATAGATAAGGTGTGCCTTCCAACAAGCGACAGTACAACATCGTAATCATCCCATTTTTAACATTAGCAAATAACAAGAACATAATGATTCATTATGTCACACAGTGTCACCTTTGCCGCTTTTGTTGGAAGGCGCACAAGATTTAGCTTCAAGCTGTTCTTTATTTATGATCTGTAAAACGTGTCGACCATTTGGTATCCATAGTATGTCTAAAGATTATTGTATTTTTATATTACTTTATTTTTTATTCACGAGTCTATCAGAACTACAATAATAATAGTAATAAGTTTATTATATATCTTATATTTTTATATTTATTTTGCAAAAATCAGTTTTATTGAGAAATTTAAACAGCACGTCAATCAAAAAGTATTGTACTGTTTTGATAGAAATACTTTTAATTTCTTCATAGATATTGTAATATAATATCTATGTATATAATATCTATACAATTTAAAAAATTATTGTTAAATTATACTTATAGTAATTCTTTAGAAATTAGAAATAATTATACTTCTTCAATCACATTAATTTTTAACTATTTTTTTTCATATGCATTACTGATGCATAATTTATAAATAATAAATTCATTTATAAAGTCATTTAGAAGTAATACTCAGTAATACTAAATAGATATTAACTAGATAACTTAACGTTATAAATATTTAGGCTGATGTAATGTTTATCTATTCATGAATCGTCGATAATACAACATCGATTGTAATTAAAATTTATTATATTTTCTGCATATTTAATTTTATTACCATAAAAAAATTGTTTACCATTTTGAGTATATGCTAGATTCCATCTATTTGCGAAATATATACTGCTATGTATATGCACATTGCTACATCACCAGATCCGAAAACTACGATGTACACGCGTATATGCGATATTAGCTAACCAGCTAATGAATAATCAATAGAAATTAAACAACTCGTAAATCGAATTTTCAGCCCGAATAGTTGCGGGTCCTAATTACTACGCGATGGTTATTGGTAGAGGATGAGTTAAAAACAGGTTCTAATGATCACCGTAACATTTATGTAGTCATTACGG
This sequence comes from Atta cephalotes, assembly GCF_000143395.1. NCBI lineage: Eukaryota > Metazoa > Arthropoda > Insecta > Hymenoptera > Formicidae > Atta > Atta cephalotes. The sequence goes on along the minus strand of NW_012130116.1, from coordinate 176,579 downwards.
ATGTTCCATTATTCTGTAATAGTCACGTCATTTTCAGATCAAAATATCAGCATATTTTAATTATATTTCACATAACAAAGTCGAGAAAAGGAAGGAATATTCACATAATATTTACATATAAATAACGTAACATTATCACAATTACGTAACATTTACAAAGTTTTTAGAGAATAAAAATTTATGTTATTCAAATTACGTAAATGTTATGTTAACTATAAACCGAAATAATACGGTTATATGTAACAGTTATAGACTTTACGTCAATGATATACCTGCTACATTTTTGATTCATTGTGCTGTTCTGTATTTACATATCCTATGCTATGTAAATGTTCCGAAATTGCGCACAGCCTGTTTACTGGGATTGTAGCATTGACACACTCAATTTTGAGATATGTGCTAGTCTCATTCGAATTTGAATGATAAATTCAACTTTGTTTTTTCAATTTTGTTTGTTTCTTTGATAATGGAAATACAGTTTAAATTATGTTATTATATATATCATCTATTTGTCAGTATTTAACAAATTGTGAGATAACCAGATGATTTAATAAAAATTGTTTCATCTATATAGATCTCCCCCTCCCCTCCACTACTCTCTCTCTCTCTCTCTCTCTCTCTCTTCTCTCTCTCTCTCTCTACTCTCTTCTACTTACTT
>NW_012130116.1:172853-175901 GCF_000143395.1 Atta cephalotes | reverse complement strand
TACTTACTTAGTTACGTTAAGTTAACTTTAAACGTTAAAGTTAAGTAGTAAGTAACTAACTAACGTAATAGTTAATTAAATTAAATTAATTACTTACTTACTACTACTACTACTACCTCCTCCCCTCCCTCCTACTCTCTCTCTCTCTCTCTCTCTCTCTCTCTCTCTCTCTCTCTCTCTCTCTCTCTCTGGTATGTAGAATATATATTCTATGTATTTACATATATATTCTATGTACATACATTTTAATCTTTTGATTGCTCGTGCTTGTCCCTCACCATAAGTTCAACGCTTCTTCTCTATTCGTGGCTGTGCAACGCGGTGACGTGGCGTATCATTTCGTATAATAGTCAGTGTGGTTTCATTGAAAGATAAATAAAAGCAAAAGAAGCCATATTTATAACTTTTACTTATTTTTAACTTATTTTATTTTCGTTTGGGATTTCTATTAATCTTAAGAGTTACATTTGCATATTTGCATACTTGCTTATAACAGCTTTAAACGCGTGTGGCGGGAAGACTGAAAGGTAGTGTTGGAGGGGGTAAAATTAAGAGGGGCCTGTTTACCATTGAAATCTTGATAGGGACATTTACAGATATATCAACGTAATATCTTGGTATTTTTTCGATCTTTTATTAAGCAAGTATTACATAAACTAATTCTGAAATTATATTTTTAATGAGAAAAAGATATTTCAATTTTTATATTGTAACATCTTTTTTTTTTAACAATTCTAAGGATAAAGCACAGTAAGCATGCATCTTAAGTTAATTAATATTGAAAACATTGATCTTTTAAATCGTCTTGGAAACTTTCTTTTTCTATGAAGGAATGTTAGAAATTGAAAGATCAAAAGATAATTAACAGAGTCATTGATAAGATATTATTGGTTTTAATATTAACCAATATTGTCGTTATTGATATGTTATATTCTCATTATAGCAATTGTTTTCTTTAAATGAAGAATAAAATTTATTTGATGAAAAGCAACGTACGATGATAAGTTTTTTAATCGCTGAAGGCACCATTCATCGTGGGATGGTCGCTGTGTATGAAGATTGTGTCATGGAAAGTGAAATAAATGTCGATTGACGTGGTGCCTTCAGCAGTTAGAAAACGTATCATTGCACGTTGTTCTTCATCAGACGAATTTTCCAGCCTAAACGCCATTTTGATGCTTACGAATGAACTGGACGGCAATTGTGTTTGTTATCATAACTTCTTTCTTTTGTTCAAGGACACATGACATCACTATGTGTGCACGTGTGTCAACGTATATGTAACATGAAATATGCATAACAGACTTTTTTATATTATATCGGGAGCGCTTTTTACAACACTCATCGTTTTTAGTTCATTATTTGATTTATTATAGAAATTAAAAATCGGATTGATTTCCTACAAATAAAGAATAAATAAAAGAAATTCTTATATAACACCGCTTTGGGGAATTCCATCATCTCCATAATCTCGTTTTTAATTTATGATTTATAATATGGAACAGAATTATGATTATATTATTGGTTGCTTTCTATTGTTCAGATAAATTCAGTTTAAAATTGAGCAAAAAGCGTTCGTATTTCTAAGCCTCTGCCTATTAATATTGCCTATTAATAAAAAATTAATATTGCTTATTAATTGCCTGCTATACAGATGTCAAAGACTTCACATCAACACAAAAATAGGATCCCAGGAAATAATGTTATATATATGGACACATATTTTACATATAATTATATATAATTGTTGTGTATAAAATATGTCAATTTTTTTATATAATTATATGTAATTTTATGTAATTTTGTATAATTATACAAGGTGTTTGGAAAATAATTAATCTTTATATAAGGGAGAAGCATAGGGGAGAATGAACTAAACTAAAAAGAAAAGTCCTCTATCATTTTGCAATTTTCGCATTAATATTAATTATTAGAAGATGTTAATTGCTAAAAATTGTCAAAAATTGGTCTTCAATAATTTTTTACTCAAATATTATCAACTTTACAGAAAAACTGCAAGAGACAAATATTGTTTATTTTTTTCTTACAGAGTTCTAAGAATTTTTTTAGAAGTTTTTCAAAATTTTTTAATACCATATTTTCTCATGTTGATAAAAATGAGAAAATGCAGTACTAAAAAGTTAATAAAAAATTCTGAAACAATTTGTAGAGTTCTATGAGGTAAAAATAAACAATTTTATTAACAATTAATAACTTGTTAACTATTGCAAAAATTGCAAAATGATAGAAGATTTTTCTTCACAATTTATTTAAATTTGTCGTGTATGAATGCTTTGAAAGAGAGATTTAATATTGTTTAATAAAATTTTACATTGTTGTATAACTTCTTATTCAAATAACGAATATTCATATCTGTTATATTTCTATCAATTTTTATTGAAAGAATATTTACTGAAATATTTATAACTGAAAGAATTTATTTGAACCTTCCCTAGGAAAGAGTATTCTTTTATAATTTTAATTAGATTAAAATGCATAATTGGATTAACTAAAATATTTAATTGGATTAAACAAATTAAACAATTTTTCTGATATTGAGTTAAGCTCTATCTGATAGTGATCATGAAAAACGAAGTAATATTTACATTTAATATCTTGAATTAAAATTTAGGTTTAATTTCCTAAAATTCTAAATATTTTATAATTAGTGTCTATATTTCTTTTCATCTTTTCCTTTTTTTTAATGTTTCGATTTTGATATTATTCAATAACTAAGGAGAGAGAAGTCTACGAGTTGTTACAGAATAGAAAGAGAATGCGTATGAAAACTGTAGCAGAAAGGAAGTGGACAGCTATGTAGATAAGAGAGAAATCGAATACAGCGGAAGCGATTGTGGCAGATCTGCTCATCTCGGATTTCACATTGTGTGGAACCTGGAACCCTATCCAGGTAACCCCGTTAACTATATAATCAATCAAAGGGTCACCCCATCAGCTTATTGTCTCTTTCTTTCCTCGTGAATTCTATTATTAGTACGTCATGTGATCTCCTTTTCTCACAGTCCTCCCGTCTCTCTCTCTCTCTCT
>NW_012130116.1:166910-167717 GCF_000143395.1 Atta cephalotes | reverse complement strand
GAATATATTGTAATAAAGAAAAAAAAATTCTCTAATCGGGATCCGACGTATCACATACAGCGATCCTCACTGAGACTATCTTCAAAGGAGCGTTCTCGACAACCGGATGATCCGCAGAATATCTGGACTCCCGTAAACGAGAACCGACCGGAGGATCGCATTCAACATCCTGACGACAGCAGAGCCTCGGCCAACCTTGAGGGATACGAACAGCCAGTTGCCTTCAAGCATCCAGAGGTCAACCGATTAGCAGTTATCGCCGACGAAGAAAGTTATCAGCACGTAACGGCACAACCAACTCACCGGCCGCAACCACTGAGAATTACAATATTCACGACCAGGTCTTCAGACAACCAAAGGTTCGCCACCATCATGAAAAATCCATCACAGAAGCGAATCCACTAGGAGGTCGGACGATTGACGTTACCAACACCAGCGTTAGTACTAACACCTGTCACTGCCGAGTTCTTCTCAGGTCTTGGCCAAATCCATCTTGGATCTCATTGTTCGCACATAAAACAAAAATCGTCAAAACGCATTGTTGGAATAAAGCACGCATACACGTAAATCTGCTCCCTTAAACCACCAAAGTATAAAAATATAAAACAAGTAGTGGAAATATGCAGATAGTCGCTTTTAGTTATTGATATCAACAAATTGCTAGTCTGCTATATATTTCATCAATCTCTTCGCGAATACTTTTGTTGAACTTTAATCATTCTAATTAATCATAAAATATAAAGTTTTCGAATATAATACTTATAATGGAATACTGGTCGATCTCAGTGTTATCAATCGTGATTAGCG
>NW_012130116.1:163682-166890 GCF_000143395.1 Atta cephalotes | reverse complement strand
CTCTCTTATCGCAATCCCCTTACCCTGCAGATTTCGCACATAGTAGTATCACGGGGATTTCTTTCTTCGCGGCCCCATTGTCACAGACGTACTTTCATCTTCTCTTATCCCGTGATTTCCCCATCCGCCTGCACATTCACCTTTGTAGAACTTAAAATTAGAAAAACTCACGCCTAGATGTATAGTTAAAATATTTAATTACTAAAAAAGATATAAAAGCATATGTGGCGATCGAGCAGACGATTCACGCCAAAAGACGCGCAAAACGCTTGGCAAGCAGAACTTCGCGCCGCGCTCCCATGAGTTCAAGGACGAATTTGCGTTCAAAATTCCGCAGAGCGGATATATAAAGAGACGAACAATCCGAACTTTGAGTTCTCAATCCATATATATCAAGACTGGAGTACTCATTAACCGGACGTCGCTGGGATATTTTCTGCTGTTTCGCTGGTTTGCTGAATCGCTCACTGCGCTTGTGCTGCCCAAGGGCGTTTTTAACATCAGTGCAACTGGTGCGCATCGACGGGCCCTAGAATCCGCGGGCTCTCATAAAGATCCACGGACTCCTGCAGGCTCCGATGCGTGATAAACATTTATGAATTTTTTGTTATAATATTATTGGGAGTGTGTATTAATTTTAAGGGATTTTTTGATAAAAATACTTTATTGTAAAAAAATGAATACAAATTGATCATTCGAAAAATTGCTAGCCACTATTTTTTCCCATCTTTTTGGTGATAGGTAGATTTCACGTCAAAAGAATAATACATTTTTTGAGGCTATTCACGAATCGACTCATTTTTGGTATCTTCATAAGAATGGAAGCGTTGCTCAGACAGGCCACGATCGAAATAGGTGGTAATCGGAAGTAATATCTAGAAAATACGGCGGGCATAATAGGATATCCCAGTTAAGCGCTTCTAACCTTTTCTTGACTGGTTTCGCAACATGTGGCCGAGCATTGTAAGCCGTGCTGGAAAATCACTTTATCGTATCTTTTCACGTAATTTGACTGTTTTCGTTTCAATGTTCGACTCAATTGCATTAAACAAAAGACTAATTCAAATTGGCTCTTGAAATATTAAAACAAATAAAAAATAGAATAAAAAACGCAACTAAGAGTTTTAATACGTGGTAATTGGTGCGAATATCATATACACATATATTTCATTTGTATCTATTGATCTATTACATAACATACAAATCTGAACGTTTCTACTGTATTCAAGCCATCTTCAGCAATCCTAATAATGTTCGCAATCTAATGTTCAAAACGTAGTAGAAATCGAGTGCAGTAAATCTCACAGACCGTATCTGGAGTGTATGTAACCGTCAGTTAGCTGATTAGCTAAGTGCGAGCTACTACAAACCATAATTGTACAATATTATAAATTAAATAAATTAAAATCAAAAAAGATAAAATTAAATTAAATTTCTTAAAAAAAACATAACGTTTGTAGTGTCAAAGCAGAGTCGACAATTGTATCAATTGTTGTTGATAGCGTTCCTCAGTGATAGTTTCGTTGAGTTGGAGCAGCTCATAATATACCCAGCTAATCCCAAATACAGAGCATGAGCTTGACGCTATGAATATTCGGCTTTGCCGTTGTTGATGGTTCGCTTGCACTATGATTTTTTACGCTTCGGATTATCGTAGCGTATCTACAATATTTTTCATTACCCGTTACGATAGGATGCAAAAAACTTTTTCTTCTGTGTCTTTGAAGCAACAATTCACAGGTCATTTTGCACCTTTCGACGTTCCTCGGCTTCAACTCGTGCATCCAATTTCCTTGCTTTTAAATCATTCTAATGGCCTTCAAACATCTGGAAATCGTTGATCGATCAATGATTCTACAAGTTCTTCTTGCGTTTGACTCAGATCTTGATCGTAAAGCTTCCACTTCTTCATCTTCAAACTTTTTCGACTGACCTGGACATTCCTTGTTATTGTTGTTTTCTGTGTTAAAATCATCTTTTTTATAATGTCGAAACCAATACTCACATGTTGAAATCAATGGTATAATCACCATAAGCTTCCGATAGCATTTATTGATTTTCAGCAGCACTTTTCTTCAAATAGAAGCAAAAAAGCAAAGTTTTCCGCAAATTGCGTTTTATTGACATATTCAATGCTCAAAAAAACATTGTTTACTTCGGCAAAAAAACATTGGTTACTTCGGCAAAATGACATATACTGAAAAGTCTGGGAAGACTGGAAAGATTTATTAATGAACCCGGAGTTGAATTCTATAATCCAATTTTCTTTATTGGGAGGCACTGAGTCCCATATCAATTCATGGTTCTCGAACATATACTGAAATTGTAAGCGGTCCGCGTAATTCTAATTTTAACAACGATAGTAATTTATTTAATAATGTAAATGACTTTAATAACTAATGAACTTCATAAATTGAGAGAAGAGTCTTATAAATATCCTAAGAATGCTCGCAGCTATACGTACTTTAAATGAGAGGTTGGCTAAATGTAGAAGTGGTAGAGCGTCTTCAGGCGTTTGTGGAAACAATTACACTAATATAATGCCTAGTGTAGATAGCTTACGACTATGTTTATGGAATGCTACTAGCATTAATAATAAATATGCGAAATTCAATTATTTCTTAGAAAAAAGTGAAAGAACGTGTCGTGAGTGATTTCAACGCTTCAAGAACGGCGATTTTGACGTCCAAGGTCATGCTCTGTATTTGGTGGGATCAGCTCGGCGTAGTATATTATGAACTGTTAAAACCGACTGAAACAATCACAGGCGATCAGTATCGAACGCAATTGATGCGTTTGAGCCGAGCATTGAAAGACAAACGGCCGCAATACAACGAGAGACACGATAAAGTGATTTTCCAGCATGACAATACTCGACCCCATGTTACGAAAGTGGTCAAGACATACTTGGAAACGTTGAAATGGAAAGTCCTACCCCACCCGCCGTATTCTCCAGATGTTGCTCCCTCTGACTATCACTTGTTTCGATCAATGGCACACGGCCTGGCTGACCAGCACTTCCGGTCTTATGAAGAAGTAAAAAATTGGATCGATTCATGGATAGCCTCAAAAGATGATCAGTTTTTTCGACGCGGGATTCGTACGCTACCCGAAAGATGGGAGAAAGTAGTGGCCAGCGATGGACAATACTTTGAATCATAAATGTATAACTAGTTTTTTACAATAAAGCCTCGAATTTCGGAAAAAA
>NW_012130116.1:148922-157066 GCF_000143395.1 Atta cephalotes | reverse complement strand
GAGAGAGAGAGAGAGAGTGGAAAAATAAAGAGCAACTGAGAAAGAAATTCATGGCGCTACTAGGGAATTTACTTATTTCGCGTGTACACACTCCATTTGGGACTAACATCAAAGGTGCCGACAGAGAACTGCACTACTGTGTATACTGTGCCGCGATCATCGCAAGCCTTCGCGCTGAACGTTCAGTAACGGAAATAATTCGATTGGACCAAAATCAACCGTTTATGATGTTATGGCTTTTAATATACGGCTTTAGAACAGTCCAAGGTTCCAATATGCCAGCGAGGAAGAGTCACTCGAAAGAACGTACTGCGAAGACTCCCGCAGTCGTTGAAAGGACTCAAGCACTGATTTCGGACCCAAGGCAATCATTGCGAAAATCGATTGTTGGTATAAGCGAACTAATAATGTGTCGAATTGCCGAGGAAGACCTTCGATACAAATCGTACATATTAAAAGTACGACAGATGCTTTCTGAGGCTATCAGAACAAGCCGAGTTGCTCACTTTGGCTCCCATTCTGGTCTCCCAACAGTCCAGATTTAAATCTCTTGGACTACTATGTATGGAGCGTAGTTGAAAGGATCACAATCAAGTCTCGGCACCCCCAATGTGACATCATTAAGAACCGCTATTGAAACAGCATTCGTCAGCATGGACAGCGCTACATTACAACGTGCGTGCGAACGCTTCAGACCGAGAATAGGGGCCGAGGCTATTTAAGCTAATGGGGAATATATCGAATAATTGTGCTCTACAGGGATCCCCCAAGTGCTACCCAAGTGTAAAAGGATTTTTTGTAATATTTAATTTTTCATTAAAAACATTTTGTTTAAAAAAATTGTTCAATTTATTTCAATTTTAATGACGCACTCTGTACACATACAAGATAGTGGTGCAGGTATTGTAGGGTAAACTGATAATAAATATCTATATTTGGATTTAATGACAAATCAAATTTATTGTAATTTTTTTTTAAGCTAAACTTTTAATACATTATAATACATAACTTATAACAAACTTATGATACATAAATTTCAATTCTATAATAGTTTGCAAATGAGAAGAATTTTTGAAGATCTTGAATAACACAATTAAAATTTATATGGCGTTGACAAAATGATTTCTTCTTATTTGAAAATTATTGTAGTTATATTTTCATATTAGAATTTTCATCTTAAAAATCAAAGAAGTTCTTATATCTATTATTAGTTAAAATATCTATTATTAGTTAAAATATCTATTATTAGTTTATAGGAATCCCCATTATATAATATAAAAAATACATGCACATTACTTCATTTACTAAAATAATTAGTACTGTATTGCTAATATGTTTAATAACAATAATAATAATTAAATTTTTATATTACTGTTGATAAAGGGTTATATAAATACAATTATATTGCACACAAAAACCATACAAAATTTACATTAAATTATTAGATTGACGTAACGTATAACATGATGTAATATTTTTGCTTTGCGTATTTTCTTAATTTCTCTGACATTTAAATATAAAATTGTATGAAAAGAATTTTATCACTTAATTTATAGCAACACTACATCATGTTAGTATATTATTAAGCAATTATTACAAAATCTAAAAAAAGATTAAGGAGCGATGCTAAAGTTATTTTTAAAAGAAAAAGATATTCTTATTTTTATATTACGATATTTTCATTTTTCAATCTGAACACTTGAAAAAGTAACATTTAAGAATGTAAGTCATTTCAAGAAAAACAACATAAAATTATAAAAGATGCTATGAGTATTAAATTTTATATAAGTTAATATTTTTTATAAATTAATCAAAATAGAAATGTATGGCTAAAAAATTCAATATGTGTTTATAAATTTTATGAGGTGTTTATGGGTAAGAGAGTTTTTTGTTTATTATATTTCAGACATTTTCAATAAAACATCATTCATCAATAAAACATCTTTCTTCATTTAAAATCTTCATTTTTTTTCGAACAAATTTGTGATTTAATTGCATTCTATATACCAGGTGTATAAGTTTAAATCCGCTGTTTTTTAGTCAGAAAAACACATTTTTTTTTCCTAGGAAGCAAAAACAAATTTATTCAAAGTATTTGCCCTCGCTAACTATACATTTTTTCCATCTTTCGGGCAATTTGTGTATAACACGCCAAAAAAATTCCCCATCTTTCGAGGCAAACCACTCATCAAGTCATTTTCGGACGTCTTCATAAGAATCGAAGTGCCGCTCAGCGAGCGCGTGGCCCATCGACGAAAACAGGTGATAATAGTCAGAAAATGCCAGGTCTGGTGAGTAAGCGGGATGGGGTAAGCACTTTCCAGTTGAGTACTCTCCAAGTAGTTTTGGATTGTTGACGTGTGCGATGGTGCGTTGTCGTGAAGGAAAATCAGTTTATCATGTCTTTTCTGATAATGCGGCCTTCACGCAGAGCACGGTGCAATTTGATCAGTTGGTTAACAATTTCACCAGATTTTAACAGTTCGTAGTAAACACCCTCCTGATTCCACCAACGCACAGCATCGTCTTCCATCCGAAGCGATTTGGTCTTGAGGAAGATGTTGATGATTTGGGCGGGATCAATCCAAGATTTTTTGCGTTTAGGATTCTGAAAATAGATCCACTTTTTATCGCCTGTCACAATCCAATGCAGGAACGACTTTCTTTTTTGTCTGGCAAGCAGAATTTGGCATGTGTTTTGGCGTCGCTCCATCTGTCTCGTTCATGCGGCACCCATTTTCTGATCTTTTGAACCTTCCCCATGGCATGTAGCCGCATGGAAATGACTACTTGAGAAACACCCAATTGCTCGGTAAACATTTTTTGCGATTGGATATCGTCCAAAAGAGCCTGCAATTGACAGTCCTCAACCTACCTGGGCCGATTTTCACGCTTCTTGTTACTCAGGTCAAAATTATCTTCATTGAACCGGCGAAACCAATCTCTGCACGTTGTTTCCGATAAAGCATTGTCATAGGCCTCCACAAGCATTCGATGCGATTCGGCAGCCGATTTCTTCAAATTGAAAAACAGAAAAGCAAAGCTTTCCGCATATGCTTTTTTTTTAGCAAAAGCTAGACATGATTACAAAAGAAAAAAATCTATGTTGTTGTATGAAATTGCTGATGATGTGCATTGGTTAATGTTGACAGATGTCAAACACATAAAAAAAAGTGTGTTGTGTACCCAGGGTAGCTTTGTACGTTCACTAATGTCACCTATGAGCAAACAGCGGATTTAAGCTTATACACCTGATAGATATGTGAATGATGTATTATATTGTGATTGTTCCTTTGTACCAATACAATTCTCGTGTGGGTACATGCGGATACAGGTAATAATGTTAGTGCTTTTCCTTCATGGCTTTGAAAATTTTCATTCTAGAGATATTACTTGTGATATTACTTTTTCGGTAAGCAGTAATAACCTGTCCTACAGTGTTGTTACGTTAGCAGAAAATTCAATGCACGAATTTTTTTTATACTGCGCGTGCGTGCGCGCCTGTGTGTGTATGTATATGAATAGTGTATTATCTGGTAGGTTTTGTGGACAATAAATTAAATTAAATTATAAATTATAAATAAATTTTTCAATAACTCACTGATTATAATATCACGTTAATATTAAATTTAATGTTAATATTAAATTTGGTTAAACAATCTTTAGAGTTGTAAATTGCAATATTCTATTGTGATATATACATATACTGAAACAAAGGATAATCAACATCATGCTCTAAATCTAATATGATTGAGAGGATTGTCTCTTAACCTCTACAGATAAGGGCTAAGCTAAATTCCATCCCTTTATTGACTTAGAGGCGGTAGGACATAATCGATAACATCTTCAATTGATTAATCCTATCTATTAGCGCGTGGTTTGGTCTGAGGTTCTAGAATTGTACGAGCCTTCACATCGAAATATAGGTGACTTGGTTCGTGACCATTGCGTATAAAGCATTTCTTTATAGTGATCTAATTTTGAAAAGAAATTTGAATGATAGTACGAATTTTCGGCTCCCAAGTCATTCGTGACATTTCTCTTCGTTGTTGTTCGGTGTTACTGTTACAGTACATCGCTCGCGCGGTGATTAATGATGTGACAAGAGCGGCTGCTACAGTTTATTGGAAGCGGCTCATCAATGATATATGTGAGATTATTCCGCGAACATGCGAAATTTCGTTTGATTCGTGAGCAGCTAATAATTAAATGAGTCGTTGTTAATTATCGTTGGAGAGAATACCGCGAGTGGGAAATACCAATTAAATCATAATGAATTATATCAGGTGTAGTAAAAAAAAATCCATTATTTTTGCAAAAAATTGAAATTGAATGGAAAAATAATGGATTTCTTTTTACTAATACCTTTACCTAATATATATTGATTAATTTTTTTAAATCTCTTTTTGAAGAGAAATCTATATAATTTATAAAAGAGATCCGTATTTGTGCTAGATATATTTCTTAATTTAATAGCTCCAGTTGTTTTGAGATGTTTTTGCATTATATAAATATCTTATAAAATGTTATGTTAAGCCAAATATTAAAGAGCTAAATTAGCATCAAATCTGAATTGAGAATGTAATCGAATATATTTTTTTTATAATAATGAATCTATATATACTATCATTTTTTTCATTAAATTTCTGCAAAAGTTTATCATAAAACTGATTAGGTTAACTCCGGTATATATACGCCTATTAAAAATTTAATTTATTAAGTATTATTTACTATGTTTAAAGTAAACGAATATTAGTAAAAATTTTGTACTGTCTACTATTATAAAAAAAATTAGAAATCTGAAATATTTATATTTTGTATTAAAAAATGAATTTTTTTAAACCCTTGCATTTTTGCCGTATATCCCATAAAGGCGAGATATATGGCGAGATATATCCCTCTTCATAGGGAAAGGGGGGAGTATGTACTTATGAAAAATTTACAAATAATGCATATAAATAATAATGCATATAAATACGTAAAATGACACAATAACTTATAAAATGCATATAATATATAAAATATATAAAATTTTATTAAGGAATAAGAATGATAAATATGTATAAAGTAATAAATACAATCTTCCTATATATATTGCAAGTATTATGACATGAGGTACATATTTCATGTAATGCATTTATTGCATTTAGTGCAATCTGCACACTTTGTATGCTTTGAACATAAATCCTCGCTCGCTAAAAATGCCGTATATCCCAAACAGATATACAAGACAACAAACTAAACAAAGAATACAAGAGCAAATTACTTATATTTTGTTATACAACATACTTCACTATTCCTCATTCATGTGTCATGAAATAACCATTAAGTGCACGTTCTACAATAATCATTAATTAATAATCTTTCTACAGTAATCATTTTATGTAGATTATAATTTATAATGGCGCTACTTAATACAGTGACAAATCGATTCAACTCACAATAATTTTATTAATATTAACAGAAACTGAAATCATAACACAATACTAACACAACATTAAAGGTATGTAACAAATCATGTAACAATTTTGATTGATACACATATATATTCTCTATCTAATTGAAATCACAAATTTTTATAATGTTATTTATATTTTGTTATTACAATAATAAAATTAATGTTAAATATAAATGTTTATTAAAAGAAAAAATAAAATATATTATAAAATAATAAATTTTTATCGTAATTTTTTATAGTAATAAGAAACTCTGAAATTTACATTATAAAGCAAACCTTCAAGAAATTGTAAAAAATAATAAAACGAAAAATTAATTCTATATTTATTAGAAGAGGAAACAACTTGTATAAAATCTTTCAAACACAAAATTTTTTATTTGAGATATATTATCGAAGCTTTGATAAAGTTTCTAGCTTTGTTATGGTTATTCAGATTTATGTTTTCTGCGTTATTATGTCTAGAACTTTCAACCACATTCCTCGACCTATTGATAATAAACGTCTATCGACGTATATATATATATATATATACCTACAAGTGACGTGTACATGGCGGCGCGAGATACGCAGAAATTGCTTGCAGCACATGTGTACATGACAGTTTAAGATTATTTACATGTGGTCCCATCGGAAGCTCTTCTCCGCTACGTAATGTCGAAGCATGGTCACGAAAAGACGGCTAGAGGCGTCATGATGTGCACAGTCATCAAGATAGAATTTGTTAATTAATTTTTGATTATTTCGCCTTTGCTGATTTATTCACCGCGCCTAAAATAAAAATAATTGCTAAATAAATGCGCTTTATCCTGGAATTTTTTTTTTAAATTAAATCAATCGCTGAAACTTTCTTAATTTTCAATAATTCGGCTAATTGAGTAAAGAAATTAATTAAAATATGATTTTTTACAAAAAAAGTTCGACAATTCAAAAATTCCTAAAAATTGTAAACTTTGCAAAAATAAAATACATAATTTTATACACATGTTTTATTTTGGCTGATAAACAATTTTAATTCTTTGGAGCTATGTCAGTTATAAATCTTGATAAAAAAATGTCAAATAATTCAATTTCTTATGTTACATTTGCAAATTTGGATTATTCTTATTAAAATATAAGTACTAGTATTTTTTTAATATTATTTTGAATCCTTAAAATTAATTAGTGCCTTTTAAAATACATATATTAAATGGGTTTCACAGATCTATTGTTAGTAATTTTAGATTTGACGTCCGGGAAGTTAAGGGTAAACTTTCAAAGAAAATTTGATTTTCAAATATTTCTCTTAAGATCCTCAACAAACAATAAGTGTTCAACATAAATCATAAATAATATCAACATTTTTAAATAATATCAACATTTAACTTAATTTCATTATACAAGATGTTGGATAACATTCAAGAATTTTTATGGCATCTCAAGAAATAAAAATGTAAAACTTTGCAGAAGTGAAGAATATAAATCTAATTACATCTTTCGATAATGATTTTAGTTCTAAAAGAAACTCCAAAGAGAAAGATTTTCTATATTTCTAAATTTAATATCTTAGAAATTATAAAAGATATTGAAAAAATATTTAATACGAAAACATATGTTTAATTTTTTTGATCTACAATATAATAAAATTAAAAAAATTTTTTTTTACATTTCGCTTATTATTTTCTTAATCAAATTTATTATAGCTAATAAATTTTTATATTTAAAAGCTAAGATGTAAAATAAAAAGCCAGAAACGCTGAACACTTCTCGTATTGATGAAAGCCATAAAAATGAATTCTGAAAATCTTTTTTATTATTTTTGGAGAGAAAAAATCATTTTCTTAAATTTTCTTAAAATGTTTGAAACATTCCATTCGGAGAAACGCGAAGAAATCCAAAGATCTTTGTTAAATTGAGTGAATTCTGAAAGTTTACAATGATCTATTGCTAGTGAACTAGTTTTATAATCATTAAACCTTTGTCAGAAATGCAGTAGTATCCAAATTACGAGGACATTATTAAATTCCTCCGATGTCGCCGGTTATTTTTCCGCCGGCAAAGATCACGTTAGTCAAGAATTGGTTCGAACGAGATCGGGCCGATTGCTCAAACGCGCCACGTCTCTACCAAATCGTTCAGGTATAGAATCTAAACGATACGCCAGACTATGTTCTACCCACGCACGTGTCGATCGCGGAGAAACTCGAGTTTGACAAATGATCCCACCTGGCCGTGGCACTTCACTAATTCCTCCGACGCTGATCCGCTTTTCCTTTCACGACGTCCTCATCTCACGCGCGTTTTCGTCTTTCCCTCGTCTTAATTCTCCACTCACTCTCTCTCTGCGTATCAAGGAACTGTCTTGGGGATGCGTCTTTCTTCTCCGTGAAAACTACTCAGAAGTCGTTGATGGAAAGCATTTTTAGTGGCACCCGCGCACGTCCGCTGCACGCCGCAGACTGCGAAATTTATCATTTTCCCGGAAAATAGCAAATGCGAGCTGCGTTATCAACGGTGAAGAGAGAGAGAGAGAGAGAGAGAGAGAGAGAGAGAGAGAGAGAGAGAGAGTAGTAGACGACCGACCGTACCGGACGACGTACGTACTACTACTTACTAACCTAACCTAACCCTACTTACGAAGTAACGTACGTACGAACGAACGTACGGTACGGTACGGTTACGGTTAACGGGTTAACGGTTAAACGGTAAA